>NC_039361.1:163542876-163631468 GCF_003573695.1 Papaver somniferum
ATATGATTAAGATTATTGTGAGGTGATTGATATTTCTAGGATGCTTTTGGGGAATATAAGTCTGGTATATCAATTGGTTCCTGTTAACCTTGATTTATCAAAAGACCGAACAAAACTCATAGGTATATCTTTGGAAGACAAATTATCTATTCAATAGATTTTCTGTGTGACACAGATTGGTTTATCAAGTATTCGACTTTGGGTCGTAGCAACTCTTAGTTGTGGGTGAGATTAGCTAAGGGAATCAAGTGCGTAGAGTCCTACTGGGATTTAGAGATGTAAGGAGCGCAACTGTACCTTGATCAGTGTGAGATTGGTTAGGGTTCAACTACATTTCAGTCCAAAGTTAACTTGGAGTAGTCTAGTGTCTGTAGCGGCTTGATATAGTGTGGTGTTCAGACTAGGTCCCGGGGTTTTTCTGCATTTGTGATTCCCTAGTTAATAAAACTTCTGGTATCTGTTATTTATTTTCCGTAATATATTTGTTTATATAATTGAAATATCACAGGTTGTGTGTAAGTTCAGTCAATTGTGAATCCAACCTTTGGTTGTTGATTGAATTGATTGACATTTGGATATTGGTTTTTGATACCGTCCAAGTTATTTCTTATATTCAATCGGGCTGATTGCAGATTGAATTGAGAAATAGAGATATAACTCTTTGATATACTTTCTTAAGATTGAGTGTGACCGTCTAGTTGATTCTCTTGAAAGTATATTAGAGTTTGTCTATACAGATTGCTAAGCGAAATATTGGGTGTGGTTGTTAGACCCCCGCTTTTTCAATTGGTATCAGAGAAGGCAAACACGTTGAAGACCTTATAAGTTAGTGTTTGTGGAAATCTGATTTGTATGGGTAATTGGGTATCTCAAACTCGCACGCATATAAATGAGTCCTAAAAGTTTTAATTATTCCAAATGTCTTTGGCTTACCTCTAAGGATAACTCCTTTGCTGATTCTTCCGATTCCCGAGGTAGGAATTTTTTGCTATCAGATTCTGATAAGATTCCCTCTGATGAGACATTTATATCCATGTCTAAAACTGAAGTGAATCTCACCAGAAATCAAAAAATTACAGCTGAGACTATTGTTTTTCAAGATGCTAAGATAAAATCTCTAGAAGAAAAACATGATCAGCTTAGTTATGAACTTGAGAAGTCTCTTGGTCGATAACGGGAACTCTATAGCATCATTGAGTCATTCTCTAACAATATCGAAAAAATTATTCAAGAAACTATTCTACAACGTGAAAAGATTAGTTCTCTTGAGGATATTGTTAAAGAAGATTCAATTAGAGGAAAATGTTTGATCGAGACTCATTCATCATACCTGGACAACCTTCGTGTTGAAATAGAGAAATTGGTTACTTCCTTTCTTCTAGCCCAAAAACAATGAAAATACTTGAAAGAGGAAAACCCTGCTCTAATGAGAAAATCTTCTGTGTCTATATAGTAATTCTTAGACATAATTACAATACATGAAGAAAAGTTCTCCAAAAGAAGTTCCTGCTAGGAAGTGTTTACATAACCAATAATCTTCTAATAGGGATATGAATTTAAAATGGGTTCTGTCCAATGTTTCTCTTCCACGAACCTGTTCCTTATGTGGGAAAAAGAATCATTATGTTCAACATTGTTTTGCTAGAAAAAACCGATTTCCGATCTTCAAAATCTACTTCTTTTTACAGTCCACAGAGTAAATTATCTGGAGACTTCTAAAATTAATTTCATTCCTACAGAAACCCAAAACTCTCATAAAAAGGATTTCAATGGACTCTCTGATAGACACATTTATGTGTATAATATATCTCAATTGTATATATTGTTAGTACTCGATTTTGTATTTATTTGGTTATTTTATGTATTTGTAGGTGTTTTTGGAAAAATAAGCTCTTGCGGCAAATTTGGCTTAAGAATGTGGCGTTTGGACCTCCGTAGATAACGCACCAGAGGCACCTTAGAAATACCCCGGAGGAACCCCGAAAAAGTGCTAAAAACAACTCAGAAGAATTGCTAAAGGCACCCCTAAGTTGGATAAGGGGCACCACATTTCATGCATGTACTAAAGGGACACCGGGACAGGATAGGGGGACACCCTTCTTCTTCACGTTTAAAGAAGTTTTGGCGGGAAAAATGGAGTTCACGGAGCAGATTTTGAACTCGAATCTGTGGGCAGTTTTAAAGAGATTAAACTAGAGATTTCGATTGGGATGGACTTCTCATGGCTAGAAAGGGTTAATACATGTGTTTGGATCGATCAAATTGGGCTGGAACGGCCGGAAAAAGGAAACAGAGCAAATAAGGAAACACGGTCCCTGTCAAGCTTGTATTAGGAAATTCAGAGAGACTAAAGACCTAAAACTCTTTCCAAAGATACATATATATCCAAGGAAGAGTTTGATATAAGTGGGAATACTCAGAAACGCGTGAAACGAATTAGGGAAGAGATTATTGCCGTGACTGCCATGGAAGGAAAGAAGAGATTTCGAAGTGGTTGGGAAAGATTTAATCATGCTGTGGTGTATAAATAGGTTTCTTAGGGTCCCTAGAAGAGGTACGAGGAGTTTGCGGTCGAGAGGAGAGCTTAGAAGGCGTGAATCAAGAGATTTCTGTACACTGTTGCTGCTGCTGCTTCCATTGAAGAGCACGAAGAACACGAAGAACACACTCCCACAGACAGTCGTTCTTCAACAGTAACAAGGACAGACGCCGCTAAGTCTTAGGTGATTCCAAAGATTAATTTCCATGTTAAGAAAACCCTAATAATTTTACAACAAGAACAACTAGATAAATCTAGAGATATCTTGTTTAAAACTTCTTAAGGATTTTTACGAGATACCTTAATCGAAGTTTTATTTCTAGATTCCGATTTCGACTAACAAGTGTTGGTATATGATCAGAAACTGAAATCTATCAAAACCTAGGGTTTATGATCAACAACTCTTGAATGGTTTTGTATCAGAAAAGAAAATATTAGAGTAGACAAGAGGTGAAAAACGGAGTTCACGGAGCAGATTTTGAACTCGAATCTTTGGGAAGTTTTAAAGAGATTAAACTAGAGATTTCGATTGGGATGGACTTCTCATGGCTAGAAAGGGTTAATACATGTGTTTGGATCGATCAAATTGGGCTGGAACGGCCGGAAAAGGAAACAAAGCAAATAAGGAAACACGGTCCCTGTCAAGCTTGTATTAGGAAATTCAGAGAGACTGAAGACCTAAAACTCTTTCCAAAGATACATTTATATCCAAGGAAGAGTTTGATATAAGTGGGAATACTCATAAACGCGTGAAACGAATTAGGGAAGAGATTATTGCCGTGACTGCCAAGGAAGGAAAGAAGAGATTTCGAAGCGGTTTGGGAAATATTTAATCATGTTGTGGTGTATAAATAGGTTTCTTAGGGTCCCTAGAAGAGGTACGAGGAGTTTGGGGTCGAGAGGAGAGCTCAGAACTCGTGAATCAAGAGATTTGTGTACACTGTTGCTGCTGCTGCTGCTGCCATTGAAGAGCACGAAGAACACACTCCCACCGACAGTCGTTCTTCAACAGTAACAAGGACAGACGCCGCTCAGTCTTAAAACAACAGAAACAAAAGCACTTCTTTTCTATCGTTCTTCTCTGGACGCTTTCTGATGGTCTCAGATTCACTGATTTTATTCTTTTCACTCTTTTAATCAACTTTTGGGCGATAAACATGTAACTTGAGCAAGTGATTAATATGAGGAGCTAAACCCCTTAGCCGAGGTAACGGAGGAAGCCATTGTTCCATGAAAATTGGTATAATTCTATTTTAATTATTTATTGCAATTATTTTACATGATTATTTGCATAGAACTTAAAAGAATAATTGACTTTTATTGAGTTGTTGTGAATTATTTTGATGGAGCATGCTTGGTTTTAAAACTTTTGATGTTTCATTCTTGGTGATTACAACTATTACTTCAAAAATCTATTAGAGGCAAAATATTAGAATCACTTTAAAAGAAAAAAATTGCATGAATATTAATTAGAATTTATCACTTAATTGGTTAATGGTGGAATCCAGAGTCTCGGTATTTTCTACTATCTTTGAAACAACTTTATTTAATTTTTGAAAATCCTTCACAAGTTCGAGAGAACGACATCTTACTTACCACTTTAAAAATACATCAATTTTTGGCGCTGCTGCCGGGGATTTGTGTTTAGGGTTTTATTTTTTATTTTTTTACTTTTTTTATTTATTTTTGTTCTTTTTACTTGTTTGGTATTTTTTTGATTCTTTTCAGATTTGGAGCGGAGCTAAAAGGAAAGAAAAGTAGAACCCAAAGGAGTGAAGAAGAAGATTTTTTTTTATATATAGTATTTTTTTTAGATTTTATTAGTTTTTATTCTTTAGAAATTGTATTAGGGTTTCTTTATTATTTTGTAATTTTTCTTTTCTTTTGGACTTTCTGGACATTGGACGTTATTTTTATACCCTACGGAAGGGTATCTTTAAATATTAAACTGTTTGCAGAGAAGGAGGACATTTACGATATTGTGTTTGCACCTTGAGTTCGTACACTGACACAGGAGTCAGTGGCCCGAGTAGACTACAACGGTTCATCGCCCGTCTGGTACGGGAGGTAAGAATCTGAACACTCGTGAATCCCCTGTCAGCGAGTTATTGTATTCCTTAAGGTGCATATCTGTTGAGGACGGACATTTATTTTCCTAGTAAAGGGCAAGGACTGTCCATACAAGATAAGAGTTCGGATTTCATCACCGTTCTCTTCTTGCCCGTTTTAGAAAAATGATACCAAACACGAACCCAATCCTAAAATTTGAATAGAACAAGACCGATAGGGTAACGAGCTTGGTAGGAAAATCATTCGAGAAATATTGGTTGCTCTTTAAGCATGCTTTAAAGTTCACGATGGTCATTTTAAGTTGAAGCGTGCCGCCTTGTAATGCCTGTGAGGCCTTGGGTATCAAAGCTCCATTGAGCTTACCTCTCCTATGTTTCACTTACATTAACTCAGATTGATTCCAGAGAGGTGTGCTCAAATTGCAACGAATCACCTTTCGAAAGATAGAAGCTGGTCTAGAAAAAATATAAGTGGAGCCATCATGCTTTTTGTTTGCTATAAATCAATAGGTTTGATCTGGTTGAGTCAGCCTTGCTTTGTGATTGCTTAGAACTCCCTTCCATATTCTTTTGTATGCCAGAACGTGAAAGAGACACTTTAGGTCGATTCATTAGGGAGGAACCTAGTAGTGCTAAGAATCTCGATTACCTTAACTTAGAAAGTACTGTTTTTGAAAGGTCCGGTTTTGAACGCACGAAGTTTACTTAGGAAAGAATCCTTAATACTCCAATAGCGCCAGAAATGACAACTTTGAAAGCGTTGTTGAATCTGACTAGGACTACTCGTCCGTCGTGTATTAAGTTAGCTGACACAGAGGCAACTTATGAACTAAAACCTGGGACCATACAGATGCTCCCAATCTTTTTAGGAAAAGAAAATGAGAACCCCTATTTTCATATTAGGGAATTTGAGGAAATTTGTAGTACTCTACGAATTAGAAACCTAGATGATGATGCTTTGAAACTTAGGTTATTCCCCTTTTCCTTAAGAGATAAAGCCAAATCTTGGCTATAAAGTTTGACTCCTGAGTCAATTGAAACCTATGACCAACTTACATCTGCCTTTATACAGAAGTTTTTCCCTAGACATAAAATATCGTCTATTAGGACGCAGATTTGTACTTTTTCTCAACAAGAGGGAGAATCTTTGTATAGGTATTTGGAAAGGTTCAATGATTTGTTATCCCAGTGTCCTCATCATGGTTTAGAAAAGGTTAGGCTAGTTAATAGTCCCTTGATTATGTACTAGAGTTAAACTTCGTATAGGTTAGCTTGAAATCATTAGGATATGAGACATTACAAGTATTGCGAAGACTTGAAGATGTGAAGAAGCAAGGAGCTACAACGACAACAATCATCCTTCCACTTGAGGTTAGTGATATTTGACTTGAAATGTTTCATTCCCTAACGTATCTTTCAAGTTGTGCATATTGAAAACAAATCTGTGAAGCATATTTGAACTCTAGATAGACATAGTATTAAGGAATACAATACGAGGTTTATTTCTTAACCATTAAACTTTGTAGATAAGACATCGCCATAATCATTTGAATGATATTGTGATTATTTATGGATATAAGGTGAAGAATTCATCCTAGGGAACAATGTTTAGATGTGTTTTAAGGAAGAAAGTTCATAAACTTGTTTTGTGAACCGAAAAGGAAATTCCCAGGTGTTATTGGTTTTGTTATTCATTGCATATCTTATGAACAACCAATATGTGTGATAAAGTAGAACCGCTCACAATTTGTTGTGTTTTTGGTAGAACTATTCACAAAGGCCTGACTTTTTTTATTGGTATAACTTTTATTAGTAAAACCAATCTTAATTAATCACCTTGGTATGATCGGATTATGTCTTCCATGGGAAAGGGAACCAATCCTTGTAAGGGGTGAAGGGAACCGATCCTTGTAATGGGTGAAGGGGAACCGATCCTTGCAAGGGGTGCAGTACATCAAGGGGAACCGATCCTTGTATGGGGTGCACCAAGGTTTACAACAGAAAGGGGAACCAATCATCTGAACATGTGCAACACATATAAGTTAGATCCATTTATATATGTGGGGAACCGATCGTAGTACCTAGTCAACCGAATATTTTAGGAAGCTAGTGTGACTATGCGTATTACTCACATGGAGGTAGAACCAAAACTTGTTTTGGTAGAACCGTAAACCCATGATTGTAATTGAATGTTGCTTAGATTAATCACATAGTTCTTGAAATTCAGATGAACCAATTCTAAACGTGTTTGGAAGTATGGTAAATCGAGTTCAAGGTTGTAAGTGTAAAAGAGAACTTACAAATTAAAGATGTCCACAAACTTTGAACACGTACTGTGAATTTTTATTTCTATAATTGTTCAAAGATATTCTTTAACGGCTAAGGGAAGAGAATCCCAGGATCGAAACATAAGTAAGTTAAGAATCTTTTAATGAAGGTTATTAATTTATCTTTGTAGGGAAATTATGGAATTAGTAATGTGCATTTACTAATTAGATTTTCCGAGAGATTTCGATTGTATTTTTGGACAGAGCATTTCCAGGAATTATGAAAACCGAATCTGTGCATTTATGAATATCTTTAGAATATTTTCGGTTTTGAAAATTCCTTGGTGTCCAAACTTCCTTGTCTATAAATACACGAAGTTTTCCTTTCTAGCAAACTAATCCTTCGTAACATTTCACTTCCTATTTTGTCATTGTTACTGGTGTAGCCGCCTATTATAGAGGGGAGTAATATAATTAGGTGAAATCTCTTACGACCTCCCATTTTAAAGTCTTCTTTGGGATTGAGAAACTCTAGCACGACCTATTGGTGGGAAGCTAGATAATTGCGGTTTATCTTTGTTTTCAATTGATTTGATTGACTAACGGTGGTTGAAATCTGATAGCACCTAGTTTGTTTATTATTGAGAATCTTCTCTTCAGATATAAGATTCACTCAAACTAGTTCAGAGTTTCGACAGGGATCTTTAGACTGTTGTTAGTTCTAAAGACGATCTTGTGATAATCCATTGTTAACAGACTCCATTCTGTGCGTGATTGATCACAAGAGATTCAAGTGATTGTGTGCAGGTGTTTATTGAAGATTTGAAGACAAAGAAGATATTGAAGATCTGACTTGGGTTTTATAATCTTTGGTGTTCACAATACTTGTTTGGGAAAATAGGATCCGATTAATAATCGGTTTATCCTTGTGGTAGATTGGATTGATTAGTTGAGTAGATCGGCATCAACACGATTCTTCGGATTAAAGGTGTTGTTGGCTTAATCTTAACCGATTACCTTTGGGTGATTGAACATAAGATAGATCTAGACCCGACGAAGGAGTTTATGTTGAGATAATTGGAAGAGCCTTTTTCTAACTCATATCACTTGGTTGAATAGAGTTGATACCAAACATATTTCTTGTTCCTTTACTGTTTGGAATACGAACCAAAGGGATTATTCCAAGTACGTGACTTATTCATAGGTCGGAGGCGTGGGAATACAGACGGAACTAAGTGAACTATATGGTTAGTTACTTAGTCTCAACTATACGAAGTTAGGTGTAATTTTTTGTAGCGGCTTAATCTTGAGAGTATTCAATTCTGGACTAAGTCCCGGGTTTTTCTGCATTTGCGGTTTCCTCGTTCAAAAAATCTTGCTGTGTCATTTACTTTTATTTTTCACGTTATAATTGTTTTATTAATAATTAAAGTAAATTACACAAATGTCAATTCCTATTTACTTGATAAGCAATCCTATTGTGTTTGGTTAAGTCCGAACCTTTATATCAAGTAAACATACTTCGTTGTTGTATTGTCTCGATCTCGTGTCCATAGACAATCACTTTCGGAGAAAGAAATTATAGGTATGAAATTTTTTAGCTTGAGGTATATTTGGGTACCCTTTCCTTTTCAATTGGTATCAGAGCAGGCAAACACGAAAAGATCTAACAGTCTGTGTTTGGTGCGATCCAACCTATAGGAATTGAATCTATGTCCGATTCAGTTAACATTATGCAAGAGATTGAATGCTCAAATATTTAATATGTTAATACTTCATTGACTCATGATCCAGGAGTAATGAAAACATCTATGTCTTTTTCTGGGGAAAAAGAAGATGCTGATAAAGAGTTGGTAAAACTCCTAAAGCCTATACAATCTCTGTATTCTAAAGTATTTATTTTAAAGACAGGGTCAAATCTTCTTAAGTAGGAGATCAAATAAAAAGACATTCAACTGAACTGTCTAACCAAAGAGAAAATGGATCTCGCTGTCAAACTAGAAGCTCTTGGTAAATCTCTTACAGATAAAGAGACACGTCCTATGATTCTGACTAATGATTCTGTTGTGATTTCTTCTGATGAGGAAACTAAAATTCCTTGCTCGACTTTTACAGATTGTGATAAAACTAGGTTAATCACATCTGAAACAGATCAAGATGATGGTAGTTTACCTAACTACATCAAGTTAGAAGAGGATGAGAAACCATCTTCTAGATCTACTGATGATCAAACGAAATCTTGTCCAGAGGAAACTTTGAACCGATTCCGTGTTGACTCTAAGGAATACAATTTCCAGTCACTTGACATGAAACTTATACTTCTTCAACATACGGTGGTAAAATTTTTGAAGGAAGTTTCTTGTCTTAAAAAACTGAAAGATTATTCCTCAGTAGAAACACAAATTATACTACATCCCAATAAGATCAACTCAAAGGTGTCAAGGAAAAGAGTTGATAATCGCTTCTGGAAAAAGGTTCCTCCACACCCTATCGAAACGGTTCTGCTTTTGATGAGGAACGAGTTCAGAAGGAAGGGAAAGAGCGAATCTCTGCCAAAAGAAACAATCAGGAATTTCCGATAGTTGTTTCATATGATCACACTAATGTGAATAATAAGGAAGTCCTTAGAATGAGAAAATCTTATGAAAATCTCATTGAAAGAATTAAGAGAGATATATCTATCTCCGATAATTCTCACATTCGTATGTTTTCTCCACATGATCATATCTCTAGTGTTGGAAAAGATCATCGTATTGGGAGATAATATTTTGGGCAGAAATTCCCTAGAAGAGACATGAACTATGTTTCTGATAATCACTGTAAGATGGAAAAGGCTTACTCTGATGCAACTTAGTTGTATCAGAATTGTGCACTCTTATCCCATAATTGTTCTCGTGATATTGGATGAGAAAAGCATAATAAAACAGGAGCACATGTACTTTGTGTAGTTGTTTATCAGAAAAACTCTGTGATAACTTATGGGTTGCTGCGAATCCATGGAAGTTTAAAAATTGTTCATGTTTAACATGTTTTTCCAAAAATAGGTGTTATTTGGAATTTTCGGATGAGTTTAATAAACCTTCTAACTTAGTATTGTCGGACTAAGGAAACGTAATATATTGTATTATATTTTCGGATTTTCCAGAGGTCTTTTGGTCAGAAAGTTGTCTCTTTTAAAAGGAGAAACATTATCTTGTCTGTATTCGAAAACCTAAGGATTCCTTTATAAATTCGTTCATAACCGAACATGCCTCTAGTAACTCGCAGTGTCTTAAAGACTAATAAGGATGAAGCTCAAAAGGTTAAGGATTGTCAAGGAATCGATGCAGAGAGAAAGAAGAAAGGCATTATGTCTGATTATGACTCTGAAAATTCTGTTGGATCAACACACGAGTCATATCTTTTGGTTTACAACAAACAAGATCCAACCAAAACCAAGTGGACTCGTTCTGATAGTATGTATCAATATATTCAAGGTTTTGGCAATCTAGAAACCAATCTTGCTATGACTATTCGACATCAAGATTGGATAAATGAGAGGTACGAAAGTACAAGAGGAATTCTTTATAAGCTCAAGGCTCTAATCGAAGAACTTGAGAAACAAGAAGTGGTTGCGGACAAGTCCCTGGAGACATGCTTTAAGAGTTTGAACACTGAAGAGACCTCAGTGAACAAAAAAAGTACCACTAGAGATTAAGTTATTTACTGTAATACTTAATCTAGTTTAATAGACATCAATTTTTGATTTCTTTCATTGATTGTATTGGACTATTATGAATAAAACTATTATGAATAAAATTATTTGTTTTGAGTAATTTTCTTGTGATAGTTTTTTTGGTTTACATAGCATGTGCTTAATTGCTTTTACCTTATTGCTATGTATGTTTATGGGATGTTTGATTTTGGTTTTACTACCTTAATATTCGATCTCATATATTGTGAACCCTCATGGTTTGGGTGACTTTTTGATTTAGCGGGATTAAGTTCTAGCCATAGTAGGTAGGCTTTATCAAAGGATTATGAGGGGTTCTGATGGAAGCAGTATGTGAAAAATTCATAACATGTTGAATCGGTTTTGGTTTAGCATAAAAGCATATGTGTTTCAACGGTTTTCAACTTTTGCTTGCAATAGTTAAAACCGATGTTCAACATTTCTCTGGTAAAGGTTGAGGTATGTTGTTATTCTGTTGGTCACGCATGGGATATTTCGTTATCAATTCTCCATGGACGAAGATGCAATCATATTGGAGAAGTGGATGCAAAATTTGAGGTAACAATCTTGTTAGTTAATTATTTTCCAGTTTAAGAAAAGCCTGAGTTTATATTATATATATTTGTTGCTTTTGCTTAACGAAATTTAGGTTCAATTGATATTTATTCCATGATGTGTGTGTGGATGTGTGTTTCAATTGGTTCATGTTAAGAAAAAAAATTGTTATCTAGCTTTATTGTGTGGTATCAATTGTTTAGGCTTACAAAATTTCGGTACAATTGATGTGTGTGTGTGATTCAATTGGTTCCGGTTAAGAAAAACTATTGTTATCTTGCTTTTGTATAGTTTCAATGGTTTAGGATTACAAAATTTCGGTACAATTGATGTGTGTGATTCAATTGGTTCCGGTTAAGAAAAACCTTTGGTATTTTTGTTTTGTATAGTATCAATGGTTTAGGCTTACAAAATTACGGTGAAATTGCGGTGCTTATAATGTCTATGTTGATTCAATTTCTTCCGGTTGAGGTGAATAATTTTGCAAGTTGATTTATATTGGTTTGTATGTATTATTTATGGTTGAACGAAATAATATGTGTACGGGATGAGTTGTTAGTCCAATTCGATTCCGGATAAGGAACTAAGTTAATTTTGATCTTAGTTTGTCTTATCAAAGTGAGGTTTCGGTTATTCAAGTCTAATCGAACGCCTAAAAAAAGAAATGCTAGTTAACTAACCTAGTATTTGGCTTGTTTAAAATTTAAAGGTCTAAGTTATGGATAATTAGAACCTGATGAGACAAATGGATTTTATTCTTTATTTTAGTCTTATCGAATTAAGCGGTTGTTTTTGAACAATCGATTTAGCAAAGGAACTAATGTGATTAGTCGTTTTGGTTTGCTAAACTAAATGGGAAAATTGCTTTGGGAAATTGTTTCCTTGGTAACATATCAAAATAAGACTACTTGTAGTTTTGGTTTTGATATTGGTTATCAGAACGTGATGTGTGGAACCCTCGTGCCTAACTCTACAGGTTTGCAAGTCTATTCTGAGATTTGTAAGATTCTTTTCGTGTTATCCTTTATTTTTTCGTTTCTTTGTAATTTTTGTGACAAAACGGGGGAGAAATTTATGGAGTAAACAAGTGATACTGGCATTGATTTTATATTAATTGGTATCACTAAGGAAAAGAACATTGGTGCTTGAATGTTATATCTAACGAAAGAGTGAAAGCACAGACTAAGGAGGAGTAACATGTCATATTGATTGGTATAACAAAGACGTGCAGATTGAATATCTACCTATCTTCCTTAGGGGGAGTATTAGCTTTGTTATTATAATGTCAACAACGACATTTTCAAGGATTGAATGTAAGCAGTTTCACTGTGTTGTTGAATCGATAATCAAGCGGATTGTAATGAATTATTATAATTTGTTTATCCATATGATGTAAGATTTTTGTCACTAAAATTGACAAAGGGGGACATTGTTAGAGCATTACTCGGTTGAACCTACCAAGCCTTGGTATGTCAATTTTGGTTGTCATATTTTAGTGAATCAAAACTCATGTTAAGATTCGCTTGATTATGCACTAGAGTTAAACTTCGTATAGGTTAGCTTGAAAGCATTAGGATATGAGACATTACAAGTATTGCGAAGACTTGAAGATGTGAAGAAGCAATGAGCTACAACTACAAAAATCATCCTTCAACTTGAGGTTAGTAATATTTGACTTGAACTATTTCATTCCCGACGTATCTTTCAATTCGTGCATATTGAAAACATAACTGCGAAGCAATTTGAACTCTTGATAGACATAGTATTAAGCAATACAATACGAGGTTTATTGCTTAACCATTCAAATTTGTAGATAAGACATCGCCATAATCAATTGAATGTTATTGTGATTATGTATGGGTATAACTATAAGGTGAGGATTTCATCCTAGGGAACAATGTTTACATGTGTTCTAAGGAAGTAAGTTCATAAACTTGTTTAATGAACCGAAAAGGAAATTGCGAGGTGTTATGGGTTTTGTTATTCATTGCATATCTAATGAACAACCAATATGTGTGATAAAGTAGAACCGCTCACAACTTGATGTGTTTTTGGTAGAACTATTCACAAAGGCCTAACTTTTGTATTGGTATAACTTTTATTAGTAAAACCAATCTTAAGTAATCACCTTGGTATGATCGGATTATGTCTGCCATGGGAAAGGAAACCGATCTTTGTAAGGGGTGCAGTACATCAAGAGGAATCGATCCTTGTATGGGGTGCAACAAGGTTTACACCGGAAATGGGAATCGATCCTGCGAACGTGTGCAATACATATTAGTTAGATACCACATATATGTGGGGAACCGATCCTAGTCCTAGTCAATCGAATCTTTTGGGAATCTAGTATGACTATGCTTAGTACTCACATGGAGGTAGAAAAAAAATTTGTTTTGGTAGAACCGAAAACCCATGATTGTGATTGAATGTTGGTTTGATCAATCACATAGTTCTTGAAAGTCAGATGAACCAATTCTAAACTTGTTTGGAAGTGTGGCAAATCGGTTTCAAGGCTGTAAGTGTGAAAGAGAACTTACAAAGTAAAGATGTCGACAAACGTTGAACACGTGCTGTGAATGTTTATTTCTATAATTGTTCAAAGATATTCCTTAACGGCTAAGGGAAGAGAATCCCAGGATCGAAACATAAGTAAGTTAAGAATCTTTTAATTAAGGTTATTAATTTATCTTTGTAGGGAAATTATGAAATTAGTAATGTGCATTTACTAATTAGATTTTACGAGAGATTTCGATTGTATTTTTGGACAGAGAATTTCCAGGAATTATGAAAACCGAATCTGTGCATTTATGAATATCTTGAGAATATTTTCGGTTTTGGAAATTCCTTGGTGTCCAAACTTCCTTGTCTATAAATACACGAAATTTGCCTTTCTGGCAAACTAATCTTTCGTAACATTTGACTTTCTCTTTTGTCAATATTACTGGTGTAGCCGCCTATCGGAGAGGAGAGTAATCTAATTAGGTGAAATCTCTTACGGCCGCTCGTTTTAAAGTCTTCTCTGGGATTGAGAAGCTCTAGCACGACCCGTTGGTGGGAAACTATATAATTACGGTTTATCTTTGTTTTCGATTGATTTGATTGACTGACGGTGGTTGAAATCTGATTGCACCTAGTTTGTTTATTCTTGAGAATCTTCTATTCTGATATAAGATTCACTCAAACTAGCTCAAAGTTTCGACAGGTATCTTTAGACTGTTGTTAGTTTTAAAGACGATCTTGTAATAATCTGTTGTTAACATACTCCATACTGTGCGTGATTGATCACAAGAGATTCAAGTGATTGTGTGCAGGTGTTTATTGAAGATTTAAGAAGATTTGAAGACAAAAAAGATATTGAATATCTGACCTGGGTTTTACAATCTTTGGTGTGCACAATACTTGTTTGGGAAAAGAGGATCCAATTAATAATCAGTTTATCCTTGTGGCGGACTGGATTGATTAATTGAGTAGATCGGCATCAACACGATTCTTCGGATTAAAGGTATTGTTGGCTTAATCTTAACCGATTACCTTTGGGTGATTGAACATAAGATAGATCTAGACCCGACGAAGGAGTTTATATTGAGATAAACGTAAGAGCCTTTGTCTAACTCATATCACTTGGTTGAATAGAGTTGATACCAAACAAATTTCTTGTTACTTTACTGTTTGGAATACGAACCAAAGGGATTTTTCCAAGTACGTGACTCATTCATAGGTCGGAGGCGTGGGAATACAGACGGAACTAAGTGAACTATAGGGTTAGTTACTTGGTCTCAACTATACGAAGGTAGGTGTAATTTTATGTAGCGGCTTAATCCTGAGAGTGTTCAATTCTGGACTAGGTCCCGGGGTTTTTCTGCATTTGCGGTTTCCTCGTTAACAAAATCTTGTTGTGTCATGTACTTTTATTTTCCACATTATAATTGTTTTATTATAATTAAAATAAATTACACAAATGTTAATTCCTATTTACTTGATAAGCAATCCTATTGTGTTTGGTTAAGTCCGAACCTTTATATCAAGTCAACATACTTCGTTGTTGTATTGTCTCGATCTCGTATCCTTATACAATCACACGAAGTGTGAACCGATTAGTTGTATTGTCTCGACTCAGTCCATAGACAATCACTTTCGGAAAAAGAACTTATTGGTAGGAAAAGTTTTAGCTTGAGGTATATTTGGGTACCCTCTCCTTTTTATCTACTAAAGTTTTATAATTTCTTTTTTTATTCCATATGTATTGATAGTTTTGTCACTAAAATTGACAAAGGGGGAGATTGTTAGAGCATTTCTCAGTCAAACTCGAATGCGTTGCTATCTCACGCATGTTTGTCAATGTTAATGATCAAAACTATAAGTCTTGATTTCTAGTCTACTATAGCTAAGTCACGGACTAGGATAGTAAGTGTAGTTAAGCTCAAGGACTTCATGGAGATTTATCATACAAGACGAAGAACTACTCAAGGAACCGGTGGAACTTCTCGACAAAAAGGTATGTGGAGACTTGAACTTATCTATCACTCAAAAGTCTATCTATTATATCTCCTACTCTTTGAGACAAAAAGTCGTATGCTATATATATATATATACTAAGATTATATACATTTGGTATTTCGAGCTAAGTATACCTCGCCTATCTATATCTCTAAATATGTGTTGGTAAGCTTTTCACTTCGACCAAGTTTATGTTTACCTAGTGACGAAAGTCATGATATGTTTCAATCACTTTGGAAATTGCTCTGACGAGAAATGTTTATGAATAACGACTGAATAACGTCCTCTGAGAATGTTTCAATGATTGGAATGAGAGTTTAGATTACATAACCAATGATGGACATAAGCATTGTTGTGGAAACACATTTATGTATAAGTCTTATTCCTTGAACCAAAGTTTGTGAACTTTGTTGATCAAGAGAACCGGAAGAATGGCAAGTGCCAAGTCCGCGAACCCAGTCTGCCAACTGCCAAAGTTCTCAAACCCGAGAATTATTGCTGGAGTTGACAAACTATTATGTGAAGCTAAGTCCGTGAAGTCAGTCTGCGAACCCAGTACGTGAACCAGCGAAGTTCTCATCCCGTGAATTTCTGCTGGAGTTTGTAAACTCTGCCCGGTATCTTAAGTCCGCGAACCTAGTCTGCGAACTTGAGAAGGTTATATATCTAAAGATGATTTCTGAACTTAAACTTAAAAAAGACTAAGGAATGCAAGTTTTCAAACTGTGGTTATAAAAGTTCATGAACCGATTCAAGTGAATCAAATCATCTTTGCTTAGATTGTGTCTTGTGTAGTTACATAAGATTTCCTTGCAATTGAACAACTCTCTAACTAGTTCATGTTGAAGTCATTTGAACTAGTTATGGTGAAGAAGAACATGGTTGAAATGGAATGCTCACATGGCTAACCTTTTGGTTGACTATTGTTGAACCAACAATGTACACGTTTGGGTACGGTTAGCAAACCTAGAAGCGTGAATTTCATTTGTGTATAACAAGCTAAGTTTTCGATCTAACGATTGAGAAATATTATCTTGAATCCAAATCATGTTTTCATCTAACGGTGGATATTGATTTCTTTGTTACCAAGGTAACTTAATGGAAAATCCTGATTTGAAAGACTATATAAGGGGACATCTAGCAACTCTGCAAAACTAATTCCCGCACCTTACGTGTGATACTAGTTTGCGTGCTAGAGTCGTGTATCCTTTAACCTTTGGTTTTCTTCTTCTAAAACCAGGTTAACGACCTAAAGACTTCATTGGGATTGTGAATCCTTACCGATACTACTTTTATCGTAGTTGTGTGATCTGATCATGAATCTTCTATCGTACGAGTACAATCATATTGATTGGCTTGAGATTGATTCTACGATAGGAAAGATATAAAAAGTAATCAAAAACATCTTCGTCTCATTGTTTGTGATTCCGTAACATCTTGTTTCGCTACCATACGATTAAGATTGTTGAGGTGATTGATAACTCTAGGATGTTCTTGGGGAATATAAGACCGAATTATCAATTGGTTCCTGTTCACCTTGATTATTATCAAAAGACGGAACAAAAAACATTAGGGTTTATCTGTGGGAGACAGATTAATCCTTTGATAGACTTGTCTGTGTGAGACAGATTTTTTTATTATCAAGTCTTCCACTTTGGGTCGTAGCAACTCTTAGTTGTGGGTGAGATCATCTAAGGAAATCAATTGCGCAGTATCCTGCTGGGATCAGAGGCGTATGGAGTACAACTGTACCTTGGATCAGTGGGAGACTGATTGGGGTTCAACTAAAGTCCATTCCGAACTTAGCTTGGAGTAGGATAGTGTCTGTAGCGGCTTAATACAATGTGTGTTCAATATGGACTAGGTCCCAGGGTTTTTCTGCATCTGCGGTTTCCTCGTTAACAAAATTTTTGGTGTCTGTGTTATTTTAATTTCCGCATTATATTGTTTTATCTTTATAATTGAAATAATACAGGTTGTGCATTAAGATCATAAATTAGAATAATCCAACCTTTGGTTGTTGATTGTCATTGATTGATCCTTGGATATTGGTCTTTGGTACCATCCAAGTTATTCCTTGTGTTTGATTAAAGACTCGCTGATTTCTATTATCTCGAGTAAATCAAAACAAGAGAGAGATATAAACTCGTTGATATACTTTTAATTGATTGAGTCTTGTTGATTCTCGTAAAATTACATTCGAGTTTTTCCATACAGATTGCTAAGCGAAATATTGGGTGGTGTTGTTAGACCCCCTCTTTTTCAAAAATGTCAGGCCTTTATGGCATCCCACCACTGGTGGCTACTCGGGAAAGATTTTTCGAGGAACAGTAGTGGTTTGTTTACCGAAATAACTCTGACAGCTAGATTAAGAATCATTTGAAGAAACAAAAGAAGACTATACGGGAAATAGAAATGGTTTGTTTACCAGAATAACTATGATAACTAGATTAAGGATCTAGAACTTAAGTTTCAAGATTGTGAATAAGAAAATGATTTGTTTACTGGAATAACTTTGGCAATTTTAGATTAAGAAGCTAGAATTAAAGGTTGAAGGTTGTGAATAAGAAAAAAGGTTAATTATTTTTGATTGAGAATGACATAAGTATTATTTTGAATTTGTATGCATGATTTTAATTATCGTATCGTCTGCATGTGTTTGATCATCGATGCACTCTATTATTTTTGGAAACTTCCTACTGGTCCGTGGTTTGCTCACCCCTTTTCCTCCCTTTTCCACAGAGAATAAAGAATTACTAGCCGTAAAAGTAACTAATATTTATTATGGGGATTTGGGCTTTGCGCGTTTTCAGTTAAACCAGAGTGTTGGTTTGTTTTAATATACTTTGATTTTGTAACATTATATTTCACTTATAAATTTTATTTGAGTTGAGTTTTGTATTTTATTAAAATCTGGTCCTACACGAGTGAGAGTCCAAAAATTTGGACTTGCTAGCTGGATCGGACCCAATCCACAAGGTCGAATCCGCGTCCGCTGGAAGTCCGAAAATCCGGACCGTCACAAATTATAACTTATCTAGCCATGTACGAGCGTAGATATTAAAGTTCACCACTTATTCCCTGGTGGTGACACAATCAAGGAGATAAGTCGATCTCTAAGAACATGTTACGAAATCCTGTAGCATTTTAATCACAAAAAGTATAACCATGAAGATCAAAACTGCTATTCTCAAAATAGTTTACTCCTCTTTTGAAAGAGTGCTAGAGCTTAACCTATGAGAAAATACGATATATATGTTCTAATCACCAATAATAATAATATAGAACAAATCTCACAAAATAAACAATATATATATATATATATATATATAACCATGAAGATTACGTATTGCAAGTCATCTTCCAAAATAAAATTCAATTAATAACTTGGGAAGATGAAAATATTTGGAATAGTTAATGTAAAACATAAAAACTACTCAAAAAACTAGTGTTCCTCCTTAAACAATAAGAACAAAATTCCTACAGGGAGTTAACTAGTGAGAAAAAAAAAGCAGATAAGAAAAACATCTAGATAAAAATTTTCACCAGATCTTTCAGAAAAGCAAGATCTTCTGAAGTCTTCACTAGGTCTGATTTCAGAAGATCAATATTCTTCTTAGTTGCAGCAAGCTGATTAAACACAACTTTGAAATCTCTCATCAAGTTCCTATCTAGGTCAGAAGACATCTGAACATTGTAGAATCTCCATGTTCGTGAGAAAAAAAGCAAGATATGGTAAAAGGATAGTCATAAAATCTAATAACTTCATCAACAACATCTTTTTGACTCTCTTTTTCTTCTTTGCTCATATAATATTTAACACTAGAAGCATCCATGACTTTTGATATCAAGAGACAAAAATTATAGACAAAATATAATATTGAGAGAAGTCTCAACTCATATTTATATAAGGAGTGTCCTTTTCTATATACTTTTTTAGTTAACAAGGAAACAAAGTTATTGGTTCCCTAACCAGAAACTTGTTAAATAAGACAATCTAATGTACCCGAACCCACGAGCCACAAAACATGACCGGGTGATAAGACCTAAGAGGTACCATCTATCATTAAAATAAAAGGAATAATAAAGAGATTAACATAAGATTTCAATCAGTTTCTTAGTACAATAAGATTTAAAATGTTTACATTCTCCTATACATCAAAACTTCCCTTTACCGTGCATTCTCTAAAACTAGAGAAGGCACAAGACATGGGAATTAAGTTACCAAGGAATACGAAAGTTTCTTATCTTCAACTAAATCCTTAGACTCATTGTTAAGTTCAATACCTAAATCCTTGACGTTAGTATAGAAAGATAAAAGAGAACTACCTGAAAAAATATCACGCTTTGCTCTTTTTATGCCACATATTAGTCTATTAATAGAAAATCTACGGACATAGATTCTTTCGTCAATATTAACATGAACTATATTTGCAAAACCAGTGACTTTGTGGGAAGATGAGGCTTTATCCGATTGATATGACTTGAAGTTATCCTTTTTATTCTCACCAGACTTCAGAAAAGTAATACAACAAACAATATGTTGCAAAGTCCTTTGAAGAGGACAATTTTGAATCTTCAAATATGAAACACAACCCTCTGAACCATTTTTAGTTGAAGAATCAACCTTACAATTAGAAGTTCTATGCGAACTATTTTCATTGGATTGTCTATTGCACTGACTGGGAAGATGTTCCTTTTTATCAATAGGAGAACCCAAAGATTCAGAAGTAACTTTTACATGATGGGGCAATGACTTTTGGTACCACAATATAATTTAACGAAACACAAAATACCACGACTTAACATAATAGCATTCCATTTTTTTTGTTGACTAATTTTCCCCCAAGAAAACATAGAGTTTGAGTCGCACATACATAACGATATGGGATCTAGTTTTCAGGCACGATTGATTTGGGTTATTAGAGATCAGATTTTTCTTATTTTCAGGCATCACTTCATTCAGCTCAATCAATAGGTAGGACATGGACAGTTGTTCTTTTATTGATTTGGTCGGTAAGTTTGTGAGAGAGGGTTTCCAGTAATAGAGTTTTTAATTAGGCTCGTGATGGAAAACTCCTGATGGTCCTTTAAGGTTCTGATCAAAATTTACATCGTTTCCGTTGGGTTCGCTTGTTGAATGGATACTTAGGATTTCCATTCATGTTGGTTCATCAGAAGTAAGTATGTGTTGCATCCGATTAAATGTATGGTATAAAAAGTTTAAACTTGACTTGTTATGAAGATTCATGGTTCATGTCAATCAAAAAAGCAGTATCTTGTGTAACTGATTTGAAATATCAATTTGTAAGACTTCAATAGGATGTTGTTTCAATTAGTTTTACTTCTTCTTCAAATAGTAGAACCCCTAATGCGAACCAGAAACAGCATCCGATTAAATGTATGGTATAAAAAGTTTAAAATTGACTTGTTATGAAGATTCATGGTTCATGTCAATCAAAAAAGCAGTATCTTGTGTAACTGATTTGAAATATCAATTTGTAAGACTTCAATAGGATGTTGTTTCAATTAGTTTTACTTGTTCAATAAAGTTATTGATGGATCTTACATACCAGAATAAAGTACTTTTTTACTATAATTAAATTACTTAATTATTTTTCATTAGTCATTAATTTTACTTAATCTGGACACAAAAATACGTCGCAGATATGTCATACACCCATCACTAAGGTAACGCAAATATGGTGCTATAAAGTTAAGAGCCTGCCAAAGTTTACTCGGCTTAAACGGCTTTGGAACCCACGTAGTTCATGTGTATCACATCCATCAAATAAGAATCACAAAAATTGTGCTATTAGGTTAAGAGCCATTCGGCTCGGGGTCGCACATTATTTAGAGTGTCGTCAATCACTCTCATTGGGGTCGCGTATTAAGTGCTACTTTTTGCTAGGAAAATTACACCCTTTCCGCATATGAGTCGCACATGCGACGCGTATTCAGTGGTATTTTGTAAGATAAAAGAGTAAATATGTAGGTGGACAAAACCCTCTATTTTGATTGGTTGACCGAAGAAAATTGTTTGTAACTACCTTCAAACTATATTAAATCCTGAAAATTGTATGCATTTTCTGCATGTTCTCCCAAGTTTTTTTCTCCTGCAATGCTACAACATCCTGCAAACTTAAATTCTCTCCTTCAACAATAAAATGAAAACAACTACTTGTACCGGCCGACTTGCATGAACTTCACACAAGAAAAAGATGATTCTTACCAGCAACAAGAACAACATACATAATAACCTCTGGAGAAAAACTTGACAATCATATTTAAGCTTGAAACTATGCATAAATTCTCGATCTTTCTGAATATCTGGAGAACTATAATAAGAACCCTTATCTTCATCTTCATCGGCGCTTCCAAAACCTTCTTCCTCAAAATCATCTTCTAATCAGAAGGGTAATTACCTTCAAACTATATTACATCCTCAAAATTGTATGCTTCTTCTGCATTTTCTCCCGAGTTTTTTTCTCCTGCAATGCTATAACATCCTGCAAAATTAATTTCTCTCCTGATTGAATCTACCTTTGGTAATTCAACACTATCTACAATTTTATCTACAGAGATTAAGTTACCTTGTTAGCCTCATTAAACATCCATTTCAAAAATCTCAATTCATTAAAAGTTCTCACAAAGACAATATTACAGTTCTATCTGGATTCCTTACAAGAACACTAGTTACGCATAAAAGACCCAGTTCATTACAACCGAGATCAACATCTGCGTTTACAGTACTCTCTGCAAAGAATCCCTAGTTACTAGTTCGCTTGCAATGCTCTGGGTTCGCATAAGGTACATCGTGTTTGAAATTGCATCTTTGATTCTCTATCCAGTCTAATTCACTTGAAGGATAGGCATATACATACCTAGTCTTAATCTACAATATGGAAAAGGGACAAATTACGAACATCCGTATATGTTTGATCTTTATATCTTCTGTCAAATACATGACTAACAAAAATTGGCTTGCATTTCCAAGATTATGAATCAGTGTCGATACTTCTATTTATGAATGAATGAAAATGACAGGTCACATGTTCAACACATGCCAGGATTTGCGAATTCTACGGTTTTTTCGAGTTGCGCGTAGGACTGTAAAGCTTGTCATCCCAATGGAGTGTTTATGGAGGCCACCAAAATGTGAAATTTTTTTAATTTGCTGTGATGGGACCTCAGAAGGTAATTCGAGACCTGCTGGCTCGGGTAAAGTAGCAAGAAGTACCATTTGTGAAGTGCTTGGGGAGTTGAGCATCAGTCTGGGCTCCACAACTAATTAGCGAATTGGAATTGGCTAAGCATTTTGGCCATGAGAAAATCCGTGTGTGTTCGGACTCCAAAAGCGCAGTGCATGCATTCTTCGCCGACTCTATGCCATGGATTGTACGATAAAGATGGTTAGGGACGGAAGCAACAAGGGATAAATGGGGTCCCTTAACCCCAACTTAATTTTGAATTTTGGTTAGAAAAGGACTGGGGTTTTGGTAATTATAACGAGTTGTGGGGGAAATTTTGTTGCAAAGTTTAAAACTTGATGGCTAATGGGTCATAATGTCAACAACACTACTCACTTAAATCCTCTTCTATCACCTGCAAACCCTCTAAACTAAACTACATAGAATATGTATACTTATTAGTTTGTGTTGTAAGGGTATGAGGTTTGTTAATGATGACCTCAACTTAAAACATGGCGTATTTTTGGATAATTTGATTTCTAGTGGATTCTTTACATTCTGAGCGGCATTTGCAGAAAATTTTGAAATATTAAGTGGACTGACTGAACCAAAACTCTATTGTATCGCTGCCTTGGTTGTGTTAATTTTCGTAGGTATATTAGGCTTGCAATTAGGACTACACACCATGTGCAAAATTCTTATAGGTATGTATTGAACTGATGGGACTTGGACCATTACTACACTTAAAGCTTAGATATTTTTTTACAGCTTATAACATTTTTTTCTCAAGTATGTTTATTTTTCTAAACCATAATTTCTGTTTTCGAAACAAATTTTGTTATTAAAATTTTGTTCATTAATTATAACATTCATTATTCCATATAATGAGTACTTTTTATAAAAAAATCACAGTTTTCCAATGGTATTACGATTTGTTCTAAAAAAATCGTCGCAGCCTTCGACCGCATAGCCAATTGGTAACATTCTAACCGTTTTGTACCTAAGAAAAAGTTACAAATCCATTCATGTTTTTGTATAATGGTTGCTGCAGGTTTATTTAGTTTTTATACTATTGTGCATCGTTTTGTATTACCTTAACTGTAATTTGAATATATTTTGGAAAAAAATTGGTAAGTGCCAGAGTAAATTTTATTCGACCCTTGGACATAAAAGCGCTAGATCCGTCACTGAAGATGGTTAGTAGTGAAAGCTGATTATGCGCACATGACATTTGAGCAGTGAAAGCTTATCGTGAGATAAATTTTGTAGCTGACGAAATGGCCAAGAGAGGTTGTACGACAGAAAGTTACACTGGCAGACCTCCCTTTTTAGATTATGTAGAATGGCCTGATAGGCCATATAACCGATTTAAAAAATTGATTTGCTCTCTGCCAACTTAGGATCGGATAGAAGCCTCATAGATAGAAAGTATAACACCACTAATAGTTATTTATGGCATTTGGTTAGACGTCCCATCTCTTTGCTATTAACGAGAATTCAAAGACATGCATGCGCACCTTCTCCAGAACATCATTACTCCATGCAAGCATATTTTCAAAACCTAATTCTAGACACCTGTCTCAGTGTCTCTAGACCTTTCACGCCGGTTTGATACCCCATACACGGTATCCAGAACCATCATGACTCTTTGGAAACTTCCATCCATAATCCATTTTATCTAACCTTTCAATTCAGGCTTAATTACACCTCTTCGAACCTATCGCCCCTCCTTGGTTTAATTGCACCACATTTGACGTGATAAACTGTTTGAGCACCATACTTAAAAGTGTAAAAGATGTAATACAAGTGCGACGAAAGAGATATTAATGTGAGATTGCGGTTTGTAAACACCACATCCTCTTTATTCTATATATGCTCTAATCTTTTTATGCTTGGTGGTATATATTTCTAAGGAAGAGAGTCCATTTTATATGAACTTTTTTGTACAAAGGATAAAACCGGAAAGTGAATGGACTTCTCTGCCTTTATATTAGGGACTAAGGGAGTATAAAATTAATTAATTAATTAATCAAGTACAGAGAAGAATTCAAAATTAAATGGAGAGGGAGTCTAACGTAAAATAGAATTTCCACATAAAAGACCCAGTTCATTACAATCGAGATCAACATATGCATTTACAGTACTCTCTGCAAAGAATCCCTAATTACTAATTTGCAAATTAATTAGAATTGCCGGAATGCACATAAGTCAAAATGTATTGTATAAGTTTTGACTTTTGACTTTTTGACCAGCTTTATAAGAGTTTTAACAAAAAGATAGTCTGCAAATATCGGATTTTAGATCAATGGTTAAATTTTTGGGAATTTATAACATTTTTGGTAATACCTAAAATAAAACATACACTTACAGTAATTTCCTCCATCTTTATATTTCTCGCACCAATTTCATCCATCATCTTTGAAAAACAAATCACAATTTCTTCCATTAATAACATAAATATATATATATATATATATATATATATATATATATATATATATATATATATAGCGTACCATACGGACCATATTTGTTAAAATTAACATCCATCTCTATTCCACGCAATTTCAATACGATCGTCATCTTACAAAATGTTATCTAGAAAACAAGAGCAGAATATAAATAAATCTTGCAAGATTCTTCCTTTCCCCTTAACAAACCCCAACGCATGCAACTGTCGATAGCAATTACATGCAAAGTACTCGTGATTTTAACATATCCAATAGGCTTGGGTTGTTCCACCAGGATCTCAGTCTTCACACCGTTGATCACTCGGAACCTCCTTACCTTTGGAAAAAGATGCCTATAGAAATCCTCCTCGTCGTACTCATCATCAGCTATCTCTTCACCACACTCCTTCAGAAGCGCATCGAAACTGCGGAAAAAAGTATACCAAGTCTTATATGGAGAAGGTGGAGGCTCTTCATCGACTATTCTTCTTTTGGAATAGTTTCAAAAGTGAAGGTCCTGGAAATATTTTTACGAATAGGAGAGGGTTCTCTGACTATCTCTCGCGGAAGCGGGACCACCTCCAGCATCTCAATCCTTTTCTTATACCTTCGAACATAATTTCTCTATTGAGCAGCCGTTATCTTGGTTTTCTATCTCTCTCTCTCTAAAAAAATCTATTCCCTGAATTTTTTTACTTTTGTGAGAAAACCTGTAGAAAAACTCTTGTATTTATAGCATAGATGGATCAAGAGATAACTAAGCCGATGAATCGGTGATGTATTGGGAATAGCAAAAACATTAAGAGCATTTACTACATTAAACAACCACTTCCACTTCCACTTAACCCTTCTAAGGAGAAAATTTGCATAATACGGACGACCTTGATTTTATGGGGTATGTATACGGAGAAACAGTTAAAAACCTGCCTCCAAGGAGAACATTCTTCAGAAAATCTATTAATTCCTTTACTCTGAAAAAATCACTTTTCAGTTTACACAATAGTCAATGTTGTTTCTAATGCCTTGACTTCTGTCTCTTGTTTATAATTTCCCCACAAGATGTGCAGTTACATCATTCCCAATTACCAAGGAAGTAATGAAGCACATATATCCCACATGTATATATACCTATTGACCCATAGTTTGTCACCTAGATACTGATTATACGTGTCATGTATAGTGGCGAGAAGTGTGATTTTTCTCTTTCACCACTTGTCTTAATTTTACGACACAATATTAATTCCTTTCTTCAACAATAACTCCATGAATATGATATTTATCTGCTAGATGAAAACTTTTATGGTTTGGTTTCTTTTTTTCCTTTTTATGCCTCTTCAAGATCCTTGGGTTTTTTCAAACCCTAATTATAGGTATATTTCCACAATTGTACCTGCCACATGGGATCAGCTTTTAAGTATAGCTGTTATCAAGCGGGTCATGTAGCAGGATTGTTAAATGGAGAGCTCAAATTAAATGGAGAGGGAATGTTGTGAAAATTAGAGTTTCCACTTAAAACCATAATACAATATACAAATAGCATGCAAAATACAATTTGCTTATCTGTTTTCTTAGTAATTATTTAATTATTTGTTAATATGAAGCGGTGTGATTGTTTAAAACTGTTGGAGTAATCATTCAAGACTTGAGGTCGAAATGTTTCAAAGCTTTCTCAATTCTTGTGTCATAGCGGAATAATGTCAGATATGGTGGTTTACACACGTAAAATCGCACCATCATGTGGTGCACAAACAATTAATCACGTGAAAAATCGTGAAAAGGAGAATTCACTTTAAAAGATATCACGTATATAGTCCTTTTTGCCCATACAAAATCATTGTTTCCTCCGTTGTAAATGTTTATGTATATCCTATTTTTAATAATATATTTAACAACTTTGCAGAACAAATTGTGCATTTTCTTCCAACTCCCTCCGTCCTAGTTTCGATACCTAAATAGAGATTTTTTTTTGTCCTAAATTACTTGTTAGATTTATATTTTAACACTTTTTATCCTTATCTACACCTACGTTGGAATAAAGTCATTATATGGGGAACTGTATAGTTCTATTTTCTATACACAATCTTAAATACTACTCCTCTCCATATATCCTTTATTCTCTAGGCCATTTTCTTGAGTCAAAAACCCAAGAATTTTCTCTATAACTAAAAACTAGGTACCTTAAATAATACTAGCCTATTGTAATTATGGAAAAAAAAATCATTCTCTCTGCATTTCTTAATCCTTGTGCAAAATCCAATTTAGGGAGTATTGTACTAAGTGTAACTTTAAATGTTGAGGTATCCTAAGCACTACAATTACCAAGAAAACCTCCTTTTTTTCTTTTTCTCACATAAATATACTAAATTCTACTCACACAACAACCAACAAATTTAGATAACAATTGTCGCATCTTTTGCAAATGTTTCTGCATATCTACAAGATATACAATTTTCTTTCGTGATTCAACTATTTAACATTCAACTGAAAAATGCAATGATGGAGTAGGAGGTCAGGGCGAGTCTCCATTCAAGAGTTTTAGAGATCTCATGAAATACTCCTCTAGTCTTATGTCATGTAATGTAAATCAAGTTTTAGTAAGTTTAAGTTCTTATTAATGTATCTTCTTTCCTATTAAAAAAAAAGAAAAATTCAATGATTCATAGGGATTTAGTAGTCAAATCCAGTGAAAAAAAACATTAAACGTCCGGAAAAAAAGGTCTGCCTATAAGTTCACCATACGAACTCCTAGTTATAAAGACATAAAGTTTCAGTGTATGCAGAAACAAGCCAGAAAAGAATTCCTACACGATCACGGATCTCTCGCTTCTTGGCTCTACGCAGAAGATGTTTCTCAGCCGCTGTTTCCACAGCGCCCCTTGCCCGACGAACTGCTGCCTCCTTTGCTCTATCTCGAGCCGCCAGAATGACTTTCGCTGCAGACAAAGCTTTTTTTTGCATCCTTCAAAGTATTAATAGACCATTTCTCTCTGCTTCGATCACGACATGGTCCAGCAACATCTTCCTGATGTTCTTCAATTGTTTCCCATCTTTTTCTACGAATCTCCGCGAGATGTGCCTCCAGACACTACAACAAAAACAACAATAAATCACATATATTATTAACTGTGTGTAATCTTTTACTCAACTCTGTAACCTGAAATCGACCGCCCGTGACGGGCGGGTCAAAAACCCGCCTGAAATTTGGACTGGTGGGGTAGGGTTGGTAGTTGGTATTAGCAGAAGTCCGACCCGCCCGACCCATGTTATTTTTGTTGTAGTGAGAACCTAAGATAAGGATACAATGGAAGAGTGGGACAAGAGAAGTTTTGATAAAATGGAATAATGGGACAAGATCAGTTTAGATATAAATGACAGAGAACGACAAGGTCAATACCGGTTTTTCTGGGACACGTGCTAAACCTGAAAAAGGACCAACTGTAGACGGATCAGGATCCGGACCGGACACCTGAGCTGGTACAATCAAACGGACTTCTTCAGCAGTACCAGTAGCCTCTTCATATTTCACCTGCTTCAACCTCTCATTAGCTAGACGGAACCGATGAGAGATTCCAGCATAAACTTTTCAACCAAAAAAGGGAAGAGAGATACGTTAATATCCAGAAGTCGAAGAGAACATGGTAACAGAAACCAAAAAACAAATGCTTACCTAAATATGAAGCCATCACCAAACACAATGAAGGTGAAAAAAGTTAAAGGAATGTGTTTATAAATAGTAGGGATAGGTCTGTCACTCTGTATCATATTAGTACCCTTCTTAAATGACTGGTAGAATCGAAACGTCAAATGAATATGGTACCACCTATTTGCCACTCACACTTTTCCTATTTGCAATCCTCATCAAAATTTCTAAAGTAAATATACTACCGTTTTAATTTTACGTTTTCCTATTTACTACCTATAAAAGTCAAACCATTTATACCTGACTTACAGTTCCAACCATTTTAAATTTTTTCCATGTATTTCCCTTAGTAATAATTGTTAAAATATTTAAATCTCCTAGTTTTTTATTCCTTGTTTCTAGTGGTTGATTCCAATGCTGGGTCAAATTAGGAATAATGTGTGAAAATTATGGAAACCTTCATCTATTTTGGTACTATAAAACACTCCTTCCCCTTCATATAAAATAGGACGGACAGAGTATAAAAGACGTAATACTAGTGCGATGAAGGGGATATTAATGTGCGATGAAGGTTGTAAACACCACATCCTCTTAATTCTATACTGTATTTTTTCCTGCTTGGTGGTATATATTCCTAAGGAAGAGAGTCCATTTTATGGGCACTTTTTTGTAATATGAAGCATAACGCAAATTTGCAATTTGATAAAAAGATTAGAAATGTTTGGTTGTAGTCTTTGCACAAAATTGGTTAGTTAAACCAATAACGATAATTCCTGGGGGAAAAGACATATAAAATTTTATATACTATTTAAATAGACGAGAATGTAAAAATAGCCAGGATGTAAAATGATGATGATGATACAAAATGATGATGATGTATCCGCATAATGTGCGGTTACACTGTGAAACCAATGCATCATTTCGCTTTAAAAAAATATATATCCACAAAGGATGAGGTTCATGATTACGTCATCGTGATTTTGCTTAGTATATGATTTAAGTTACTATACACAAAATTATATGCCGTGAAAATTGTATTTTGCACCACATTCACGTCGCTCTACAATGTATCCTTTCTAGAGTTTTGTAGCAAAAAAAAAATGATGACAAAGTGTGCCCTAACCAGATTATGTGCGACATATGAGAAAACGAGTGCGTTTAATTTGCGACACCAATGCGTCAATTCGCCTTATAAAATACTCCACAAAGTATTAGGTTTATGATAACACAATCGCTATGATAAAGATTAAATCCACCTCCAACGAGAAATGTAATTATTTTCTTTTGAAACATCCACTAACATAAGTGGTTTACGTCACTATAAAATGTATGTATCGATCAAGATGTGCCCTAACCAGATTTTTGTGCGATAGATGAGATAACGAGGTGCGTTTACTTTGCGAAACCAACGCATCATTTCACCTTAATAAAATATATCCCAAAAGTATTATGTTTATGATTACATACTAGTTATGATAAAGATTAAATCCACCGCCAACCAGGAGTGTAATAATTTTCGTTTGAAACAACCACTCACATGAGTGGTGAAAAATGTATGTACCAATCAAGATGTGTCTTTTCCAGATCCATTGTTTTACAAAAGTCGGATCGGGCTACAAAATGATGATGACATATGCCATCACCAAATTATTGTGCGACGGTTGAGAGAATAATGTGCAGTTATTTGGTGAAACCAATGCATTAGATCATCTTATTTGCCGAGTTAGATCTTCTTATTTCAAAAAAATACTTGATTATTATGCATCACCACCACCATAGGGCGCCATTAATGCTATTATATAAAAAATCTTGATACCCATGAGAAAGATAAAAACCTAAAACTTTGCAATTAACCAAGATTGCAAACAACCAACTTGGAAAACTCCTAGTCCCATTTGTATTTTATTTTTAAAAATCCACACACTTAAATAGTTTACGTCACTCTAAGATGTGTCTTTTCCAGAGTTGTAACTTGACAAAAATCCACCGAGCTACGACGTGTGCCCTAACCATATTTTTTGTGCGATAGATAAGAGAACGAGGTGGGTTTACCTTGCGACAGCAACACATCTTTTCACCAGACAAAAATATATCCACAAAGTATTAGGTTTATGATTACATAATCTCTATTATAAAGATTAAATCCACGGCCAATGAGGAGTGTAATTATTTCTTTTTGAAACATCCACTCACTTAAGTAGTTTACGTAACTCTAAAATATATGTACCAATAAAGATGTGTCTTTTCCAGATCTGTTGTTTGACAAAAGTCCACGGAGCTACAAAATGATGATAACGTGTGCCTAATCAGAGTATTTTGCGACAATTGAGAGACTGAGTCTGAGGTGCGGTTACTTTTCGAACCAATGCATCATTTCAGTTTGAAAAAAAATGTATCCACAAAGTATGATGTTCATGATTACATTATCGCGATTCTACTTAGTAGTATACGATTTATGTTACTGTACATAAAATTATGTACGGTGAAAATTGTATTTTGCACCTTATTTCACGTGATAAATTGTTTGTGCACCATATTTTAAAGTATAAAAGACGTAACACAAGTATGATTGAAGGAGACAATATGATGATGACGTGTGCCCTCATAACATTACTGTGATAAGTTGGGAGTCCGAGGTCCGGGTTACACTGCGAAACCGATGTATCATTTCGCCTTAAAAAAATACATCCATAAAGTATTAGGTTTTTGATAACATAATCGCTATGATATAGATTAAATCCACGGCTCACGAGGAGTAATATTATTTTCTTTTGAACATTCACTCACATAGGTGGTTTACGTTACTCTAACGTGTATGTACTAATCAAGATGTTTCTTTTCGAGAGTTGTTGTTTCACAAAAGTCCACGGAGCTACATAATGATGATGACGTGTGCCCTAACAAGATTACTGTGCGACATTTGAGAGAATAATTTGCGGTTACACCGTAAACCAATGCATCGTTTCACTTAAAAAAAATATATATCCGCAAAGTATGAGGTTTATAATTACATAATCGTTACGATAAAGATTAAATCCACCGCTAACGAGGAGGGTAATTATCTTCTTTTGAAACATCCACTCACATAAGTGGTTTAAGTCACTCTAAAATATAGATGTGTCTTTTCCAGATCTATTGTTTTACAAAAGTCCAAGGAGCTACAAAATGATGATGACGTGTTCCTAGACCATATTATTGTGCGACATTTGAGAGAATAATTTGCGGTAACATTGTGAAACCAATGCATCGTTTCACTTTAAAAAAATATATCCACAAAGTATGAGGTTTATGTAATCTCGCTTCTTCTTAGCATCGGAATTAGGTAAATCTATGTTATTATTCATGTTGATTTAAATTACTATACACAAAATTCTATACGGTTTACTGACTTAGTTTTCATAATCGTCATTCTTCCATTATCATCATAAATATTGCTGAATAATTGTATTTAAAAGAAACACAGTTGCATCTCTGTCATTGTTTGGCTAACAAAAAACAAAAATATCCAAAGAGGAAAACACGACATCTGCCCACTTGACCTTACTCTGTCCGCAATGAGGTGAGAATACAGAGTACATATATATATATATATACTTTATGATTAAAATAGGAAGAATATGTCTAGCTTGTTCTGCATAGTTCTCTAATTATATTCAAATTATATATATAACAACGTTTGCAAAAGATGCAAAGATAATTTTGTATTTGCAAAGAAGATAATTTTGTATTTGCAAAGAAGACTGAATATCATACTAGTTTTAAAGTGAATCAAGTGAAAATAGTAGTTTGCACCTCATTTCACGTGATCAATTATTTGTGCACCATATTTTAAGTATAAAAGACGTAACACAAGTGTGACGAAGGAGACAAAATGATGATGACGTGTGCCCTAATCAGATTATATTGCGACAATTGAGATACTGAGGTGCGGTTATTTTTCGAAACCAATGCATCATTTCAGTTGAAAAACATATATCGACAAAGGATGATGTTTATGATTACATAATCGGTATTGGGAAGATTATATTCACAATCAACGAGGAGTGTAATTATTTTATTTTGGAACATTTTCTCATATAAGTGGTTTACGTCACTCTAAAATGTATTTACCGTTCAAGAAGTGACTTTTGCAGAGCTTCTGCTTGACAAAAGTCCACGGAGAAAAAGGATACAAAATGATGATGACATATGGCATCGCCAAATTCTTGTGTGACGGTTGATAGAATAATGTGCGGTTACTTAGTGAAACCAATTCATTAGATCGTCTTATTTGCCGAGTTAGATCTTCTTCTTTCAAAAAATTCTTGATTATAATGAGCACCACCACCATAGGACGCCAATAACGCTATTATGTAATCTTGATACCCATGAGAAAGATAAAAACCTAAAACCTAAAACCTAAAATTTTTGCAATTAACCAAGATTGCAAACAACCAACTAGGAAAAATTCTAGTCCCATTTGTATTTTCTTTTTAAACATCCACACACTAAAATAGTTTACGTCACTCTAATATGTGTTTTTTCCAGAGTTGTAACTTGACAAAACTCCACGGAGCTACAAAATTATGACCGACATGTGCCTAACCAGTATTTTGTGCGATAAATGAGAGAACGAGGTGCTTTTACCTTGCGACACCAACGCATCATTTCACCAGAAAAAAATATATCCACAAAGTATTAGGTTTATGATTACATAATCGCTTTGATAAAGATTAAATCCTCAGCCAACGAGGAGTGAGTGTAATTATTTATTTTGAAACATCCACTCACTTAAGTAGTTTACGTCACTCTAAAATATATGTACCAATCGAGATGTGTCTTTTCCAGATTTATTGTTTGACAAAACTCGACGGAACTACAAAATGATGATGACGTGTGCCCTAACCAGATTATTGTGCGATGTTTGAGAGAATAATTTGCGGTAACATTGTGAAACCAATACATCGTTTCACTTTAAAAAAATATATCCACAAAGTATGAGGTTTATGTAATCTCGCTTCTGCTTAGCATCGACATTAGGTAAATCTATGTTATTATTCATGTTGATTTAAGTTACTATACACAAAATTCTATACGGTTTACTGACTTAGTTTTCATCATCATAATTCTTCCATTATCATCATAAAATATTGATGAATAATTGTATTTAAAAGAAACACAGTTGCATCTTTTTCATTGTTTGGTTAACAAAAAACAAAAATATCCAAAGAGGAAAACACGACATCTGCCCACTTGACCTTATTCTGTCCGCAATGAGGTGAGAAATCTCTGCAATTAATTAAAATCGGAAACAACCAACTAGGAAAACTCCTAGTTCCATTTGTATTGATCATCTTGGAACGGATAATTACATAATTTCATTTCACTTAATTATTAAGATAAAAAGGAACGTTACCAAAAGTGTGGTGTTTGTTGTATGAATAGAATTTAGTAACTTTCTTTCAAAAGATGATGTAATCGAGCTTTTATTGCTAATTTTGGTTCTTATGATAACATCAACACTATAAGGTGTGCGTACCTATATATATGTATATATTTATCTAATTATATTCAGAATATATATACAGAAAACTATGCAGAGGATGCAAAGATAATTTTGTATTTGCAAAGAAGACTGAATATCATACTAGTTTTTAAAGTGAATGAAGTGAAAATTGTAGTTTGAACCACATTTCACGTGACCAATTGTTTGTGCACCATATTTTAAGTATAAAAGACGTACCACAAGTGTGACGAAGGAGACAAAATGATAATGACGTGTGCCCTAATAAGATTATAGTGCAACTGTTGAGAGACTGTGTCGCGGTTATTTGGCGAAACCAGTGCATCATTTCAGTTGAAAAAAATATATCCACAAAGGATGAGGTTTATGATAATCGTTATTGGAAATATTATATCCACATCCAATGAGGAGTGTAATTATTTTCTTTTGAAACATCCACTCTCTTAAGTGGTTTATGTCACTCTAAAATGTATTTACCATTCAAGAAGTGACTTTTGCAGAGCTGCTGCTTGACAAAAGTCCATGGAGAAGAAGGCTACAAAATGATGATGACATACGCCAATGCATTAGATTGTTTTATTTTCCGAGTTAGATCTTCTTCTTTCAAAAAAATGCTTGATTATAATGCACCACCACCACCATAGGATGCCATTAACGCTATTATATAAAAAATCATGATATCCATGAGAAACATAAAAACCTAAAACCTAGAGATGGTGATGAACCCATCGAAGTGGGTAGATATGCATTTAATGATGGGTCAGAACGATCAGATCCACATGACTTCAGGTTGACCATACAGGAGGTGAAAGAGGATTTGTTGAGGAACATAGAGATGGTGATGAACCCATCGAAGATAACCAACTGCGACTCGCTAGAATGAGTTTTACTGAGAAGATGAACTCTACTGCAAGTAACACCATTGAAGGAAGCTTCATTGAACTGAGAAGATGAACCCTACTGCATGTAACACTGCTGAAGGAAGCTTCATTTGAACCACACTCGGAACGTCAGCGAGCAAAGTGAGCTGCCAACCACTAATGGAGTTCGCATATAAAAGGAAAAGAATGACAATGTGATAACGGATCATTAGGGTTTTAAAAGAGAGACTGAATGCAGAGAGTAATGAAAGATAAGAGATCAATGAAAGATAATACACCGTATTTAAGAGAAATATCTTGTAATCTTCGTCAATCCATAATGAAAAGAGCTTATAATCTTTGTCAATCCATAGTGAAATCACCTTGAGTGGACGTAGGTTTCAACACTAAATATTGTAAAATTGCTCATGTCTTTAGCTATAAACTTTCGTACACACAATTTCTCATCATAAACTTTGTTACATCTTAAGATACATTTTTTTTGAAAAGGTGGAAGCTTTATTTATTAACTGCTTATTGTATTATGAAATTTGTCACAGCTACATTATGATAAAATAAAAAATCGGACGAATAAAATAAAAACAAAATGCATGCCTCTTGAAATAAAATCTCCGGACCAACTGTGATTATTAGACTTCATCCGCGTGTTCTTCATAATGAAAAAAATAATGCAATATGTTTAGATTTGGTTGGTTCAATTATTCTTGTAACCAACTTTCGGAACCTGGCGAGATTGGGATATACCAAGATTATTGGGGTATACCCATTTTATTCCCATCCAAACTAGTGTACTAAGGGGTGTCTAAAAGGTGTTAAAAGACCAAATTTCCCAAAAAAAAACATGCCGACTAAAATCCATCCAAAAAAATTTCAAAATCTTTTTACAAAACTCTAACTATGAAATCAAATCAGGAAAAAGAAAATCAAATTTGGATTATACGGATTTTGAGATTGGGTACGATTTTGTACCAAATGTCAAATCTAGTATGAAATCCTGTATGATCCAAATTTTTATCAACAGTCGACATGGTTTCTTTTTGCCGACCTTGCCGACTTGTATTAGTCAGCATCTTCCTAGGTTGAATATTGTGCTGACTTTTCATCTCAGAAATTTGCATTTACAGGGTCAGCACGGTATTCATCCTTATACCTCGTCGAGTATAGTTTAGTCGGCAGGTTATGAAATTAATACCTTTCCGACCAATCATGCATTTGTAACACCTTTCTCTGTACGTCAAAGATTTTATGGTCGGCAAGGTATTTTTGTCGACCTTGCCGACTATAAGGTAGCCGACAAGGTAAAAAAACAATAAGATGCCTACTAGTGAAACATTTACAACAATCTCATGTGTGTCAAAAATAATAAAGTCGGCATCTTCTTCATTCACCGACCTTGCCGGCCGGATATAGTCGACGTATTATTCATCCGTAGACCTTGTCGTCCAGATATAGTCGGCATGTTCTTCATCCGTAGACCTTGACGGCCGACTTTTCACAAAATTCAGAACTGGTGTTGATTGAACTCATGGGATAAAAGTTTTAATCTACTCAATTAATCCATCTAAACTTAACTAATTAAGCTAATCAAATTTTTTAGTGTTAATTAAACAAGGGTATATTAGCCATTTAGAAAATACATGGTTAAGGGGTGGCTTCTTTTACTTCAAAATGACCTAGCTTTTGTCTCATTAGATATATCCCAATCAATCCACGTTGAACACCGCGTTGCTCCCCAAAAACAACCTTTTTTTTTTTTTTTTTTTGGTAGTTTGTCAAAACTTGTCATCTAACTAGATTTCCACCCAAATAACAGCAACGCTAAGCTGTGCTGTTATGGACTCGACTCTAAATTCAAAGCGGTTTAATGGGACAAGACCAGTCAACCAAAAAAAAACACCTAAAGGTTTCACCATCGAGCTGTTGCATACTAATAGCACGAGATCGAGATGCAAATGCTGTCCATTGACTGTCTAACAAAGTACTGACAATTTAAATCCCAGAACTTTATCGGTATCATCGACTTGTTTGTTTTCATCGAAAAAGAAAAATCAGCTAATGCAAGTTGTAATCATCCCCAAAACAAAATCAACCAAGAAACAAAAAGAAATCTTATCTGTAAATTTCCATCGCTCCATTCTTCTCATTGACTGGAACTAATCAATTTTTTGAGCTGTAAGAAAACTATGGAGATGACACCGGTTAAGTGTGAAGTAAACACCGGTGTACGGCGTCGTTCATGTAGTGAAAATAATGAAACCCGAGTTGTTAAAAATGTCAAGAGAAGACGAAGAGAACCCATCGTAGGTGATGCTAGTACGAGTACCAATACCGAGTCGAAAGAACAACAACAGGTTGATGGATCTTCTGCTACTAGTACTACTGCTACAACTACGACGATAAAAAGAAGTTCGAGATTTCGTGGTGTTAGTAGGTATGAGTTCATGGTTAATCTTGCTCGCATCTTGTATTAGTTTATAACTTAACTCTCTTTTTCGAACAAGTAGTTGGTTAAGCATCTGACTTAGGAACGTATATCTGACTCAGGCATAGATGGACTGGTAGATTTGAAGCTCATCTTTGGGATAAAGGCTCCTGGAATGTAACGCAAAAGAAGAAAGGAAAACAAGGTATTTTAAGGGTTTTAACAGTTTGTAAAATGTTCAAAATTTGTTTTTTGATTTGTAGTAGTTGCCATTCATTTCCACTTACATACTCAAGGTTACTATTTTCTGGCGTTCTTGATTGTTCTCGGACCTTATATTGTTGTCATCAAACAGTTTATCTTGGAGCTTACGATGATGAAGAATGTGCAGCAAGAGCTTACGATTTAGCGGCACTCAAGTACAGTTTAATTTTCCGGTATTTTAACTTGAAAAGTCTCATCATGCTTTTTTGTTACCATTGGAAGAGAAAAGAGTGATAAAATTTCATTTCTGATTTTGGTAGGTAACTGATTATGGGAAAGTGATTCAAATAATGCAAAATGTGACAAAGGAAGAGTACTTGGCCTCTTTGAGAAGGAAAAGTAGTGGTTTCTCAAGAGGTGTGTCAAAATATAGAGGTGTTGCAAGGCATCATCATAATGGGAGATGGGAAGCAAGAATAGGAAGGGTTTTTGGGAACAAGTATCTTTCCCATGGTACTTACAGTAAGTTTCATGTATTAAGCAAATGATACTACGTTTACTAAGTTTCGTTAACCGTATCATTCGTGACGCTAGCGTTTACTAATCTGTGTAGAAGGATTACATTACATACTTGTCTTGTGTGCTGGTCTATAGGTACTCAAGAAGAGGCTGCACATGGATATGATATTGCGGCAATAGAATACCGAGGGATTAACGCAGTAACAAATTTCGATTTGAGCACATATATAAGGTGGCTAAGACCAGGGATTACTGCACTAGTTCCTTCTCAAGAACAACAATCCAACTCAGAGCCGCAGACATTCCCCAAATCGTCCATGTTAATCCCATCGAACAGTCTTACTGTACATGAGTCTGGTTCACCCAGAAATCAAGAAGCTCATGGGAAAGAAATTTCAGTCAGTTCTTGCAGTAACAGGTCATCTTCCTCACCCACTGCACTAAGTCTGTTACTACGGGCATCAGTATTCAGAGAACTTGTGGAGAGAAACTCTTATGCAACTAACGACAAAATTGACTCGGAAGTAGCTAGACACCAAGCGCGGGTAGCAGGTGAAGATGAATTCAGCAGGATTCTTTGCCACAGAATTGCAGATCTTCCATATGGTGTCCTCCATCAGAGGATATGCTTGAACTGCAACTGCAAGGAGAGAGTGAGAGTGCCTCCCCAGTATATAATCAGAGCGGACAATCTCTTTGGAATGGTATGCTAACTATGCCTCCTACACTGCACTGAGATTATGCCCTTCGGTGCACTAAATCACCACATATGAATGTATCACCTCTACCGTTGCATCATTAGATAAATCTGAAGTTCTGAACTGATTGGGCTTTGACAACCAGAGAGTAATGAAATAAATTGCATAAATTACAGAGTTTTTTTTTTTTTTTCTCCCGACAATCCAAGTCAATTCAGAAGTGCATCAGAAAATAATTCTTCTATGACCTCATCGAATACTTGTGATAGCTATAATGCAAGAGAATCATCATATTTACTGAACTATTGAACATCTTATAAGAAAAAAAGCACTTTACCTGCTGCTTATACTCCAAAGAACCTAGCTTCCCATCCTGAAAGAACAAACAAAAGGATAACGGTTGAATATAAATAAAATTAGAAGAGCCTGCAAGGTGTATTTTTCCCAGTAAAAAAACGCTTAAGCTGAAAAATCTTCTAGAGTAAAAGCTCAGCAGACTGCACACATATTTTTCTAGCCTACTCAAATCAGCGTGAATATTGGAGAGCTCCCCACGAGTTTCAGAAACCTGTTTGACATCCAGTTAAATTAAAAAAGATAATAAATTTAGCGGCGGAGATAGAAACTAGACTAAGAGGAAGCAAAATTCTATTAGGGGTAGCAAGAAAGCAAAATTAGTAAGTAATTTTGGGCTTGGAAGCCGAATGGGAAGGGGTCGCAACTGCGCACTTCCAAAAAATGTTGTAATCTTGTAACATACCAAATTAAAAGTGGTGATAGGATCATGATAAAAATTTACAACTGCATCAAGAGTATGGTCCATAAGGACTAAGAAAGAATCATATGAAGAAGATTTTAAAGTACCCTGTTTTTGGAATGGATTTCTTTCTTCTTTGACTTCATTAGGCAATTTGGAAGATGAATGATAGGGTATAGCAGCACAAAGTTCTCCTGTTGTTCAGGAATAAATAAACAAATATAAGATCCCTATTCATATATAGCAATTTCTCTACTACAAATTTGAAACATTGGGCTTCCGTAATTAAACTGGATAGGCCACTTACAGTATCCCATCGACACTGAGGAACCATCTTTGCGCAAGGAACATGAAAGCTCTTGCGACTTCTCCTAGCACCCAAGAGATGCCCCTTTGATTCCACAGCAACTACACTTCTTTTGCTTCTTCCTACTTCAGTTCCAAGATTGACTGCAGTATCCTTTTCAAAGTATACATTTGGCGCCCTGCAATTTATATTGGGAGAGATTATGCACTTGGTAATTAGAAATGCCCATAATGTACAAGTTCAGAGCCAAGATCAGGATGCGACATCACAAATGTGAAACAATTAAATTAATCATGCAGTAATTAATATGACAATGTACAGTACGCACAACAAATGAGCATCAGGGTAAGGAGAGAGAACAACTGCTGATTTCACAACTGCAAAACAAAGATTAGAACATAAAAAAAAAAAAAGTGAAGGCCGAGTCACGACCAGGTCGTTCTTTTTAGGACGTTTCGTGGCTTTGTCTTGAATTTTGTGCAGGCAGTTCTTTCTCCGTCACAACGCCCCCAGGATAAAACAGCCGAGAAAAACTCTCTTTCGATCTTTCAGGCACACAATGAGAAACCGATCACTTTTACTCTCTCTCTCTATTCTTGCTCAGTATTTTTGGTCTCTTGATTCTTAGAAATCAATGGTGTAAAACTTGTGTTTTATTTCTGTTCTCAAAAACGGTTTTTATAACCAGGCAGTCAATGCAAATTAATGGAGAATAAATTGGATTAACTGCTGCAGTAAAAATTCCATTCGAAGCAGTCAAAAAACTGGCAAATAAATCATGTCATAATTAGCGGAATTAAAACAAAATTAAGTGCAGTAAAAATGGTTTGAAAAAATCTTTTAAAAACAGCAAAAGATACTTTCCAAATTCAAGAGACCTCCCAAGATCCCAAGGCCCCGCTCCCGGACTAACGTAATATATATAAATATATATGCACAACCAGTAGGGGGAGGGATTCGATCCTAACCCTCTGGGCCCAAAATACTTAACCACTGGGCCAAACTCGAATTGTTGATATAAATGTACAAAAGAATTATTTTAAAACATATATCCCAACAATCCCCCACTTATATTTTTAAAATCATTGAGCAAGATCCATATAGTTATGTGCATAAGCAAAGGTATCTTTCGATTTTGAACCTTTACATAGTATTAAATTCTCTGAACTCTTACACATAGTGAACACATGTTTTTGAACTCTATGGAGAGAACAAATTACTTAACACACACAACTACACTGAGAGTAAAATCTTAAATGCCAGCACATTACGACATTGTGCTTATCCCATTTTCAATGAATGTTCTAGAGAACGGCCCATGTTCTCATAGAAAGCGGCCACACATTCTCATTCACATAGGTGAGTCTATAAAAGGTACTCCTGAAGCTTGGTACCACACTCTATACAGAGCTATAGATTTCATTAAGAGTTAAAAACTCAACCTTAACTCGCTTCATATCATGCCATGGGAAAGGTGCATGATTCTATCTCCATATCATTTGTGAATCAGTATTCCCTTTGAACATATTTCTAGGTGGGTATACATCACAAAATGACTCAACTTCTAGTGGGCAAAAGTCCCATGCCTTTAGAGGTATATAATACATTTTCTCTAGTTAATCCTTTCGTCAAAGAATCATCTAAGTTCTCTTCCGACCTAACATGATCAACACGTACAACACTAGTTGTGAGAAACTATCTGACTGTGTTGTGCTTTCGACGCATTTGTCGATTCTTACCGTTATAAAAACAGTTTTGTACTTTTGCAATAGCCGCGGTACTATCACAATGGATCATAATAGCTCGTATCGGTCTATCCCATACAGGAATTTGAGAAAGTAAGTTTCTCAACCATCATGCTTCTTCACTAGCTGCTGCTAGTGCTATCAATTCAGACTCCATCGTAGATTGAGCTAGAATTGTCTGATTCTTTGATTTCCAAGACACAGCGCCACCAACAATATTAAACAAATATCCACCAGTGGCTTTGGAGTCATCTGAAATTTCCAATAAGCATAGTAGTATCCTTCAAGAACTGCAGGAAACCTCTTATAGTGTAATCTTAGGTTAACGGTATTTTTAAGGTACTGCCCTCTCAACTGCATTCAAGTGTTCCAAACCAGGACAACAAATAAACCTGCATAAAATCCCCACTGCATACGCAATGTTTGGTCTGGTACAATCATTTGCATAACGAAGACTACCAATTATACTATCATATTCAGATTGTCTAACGATATCACCAGTATTCTTAAACACTTTAACACTAGCATCAAAAGGAGTACTCACATGTTTACAATCAAAATAGTTGTACTTCTTTAAAATCTTTTCAATATAATGAGACAGATCAAAAGAAATACCATCATTAGTTCTAGTAATATTAATTCCCGGAATTACACTAACTTCACCCAAATCTTTCATTTCAAAGTTAGACTTAAGCATATTCTTAGTTTCTTCAACCACAGACAAGTTTGAACCAAAAATCAGCAAATCATCCACATACAAACAAATCATGATGCATGCATTGTTTTCAAACTTATAATATATACATTTGTCACTTTCATTAATTCTGAAACCATGTGAAATCATCAAGTTATCAAATTTTCATGCCATTGCTTAGGAGCTTGTTTCAGACCATACAGTGACTTATCTAACTTACACACTTTATGTTCTTGACCAGGAACAACAAAATCTTCAGGTTGTTCCATGTAAATTTCTTCTTCAAATTCACCATTCAAAAAAGTTGTTTTAACATCCATTTGATGAACAACAAGATTATGCACAGCAGCAACAACAATCAAAACACGAATAGAAGTAAATCTTGCAACATGAGAATAAGTATCAAGGAAATCTACATCTTCTCTTTGTCTAAATCCTTTAGCTACCAACCTAGATTTGTGTTTGTCTACTAAACCATCAGGGTTCAACTTACTTTGAAGTACCCATTTACAACCTATTGCTTTGCAACCACGGGGTAAATCTGCAGGTTCCAAGTTCCATTAAGATTATGGGAATCCATTTCGTTATCTATGGCTTCTTGCCAAAAGTCGGATTCAGGAGAGTTAAGTGCCTCTTGAATACTAGAAGGGTCTTTCTCTAGGGTATATACTTCAAAATCAGAACTATAGTTTGTCGCTATCCTAGCCCTTTTGCTATGCCTAGGTTCAATTTCAGCGTCTCTAGTTTCCGCAGTTCTAAGTTCTTCTATTCTAAGTTCACAACTTGTACTAGGTAGAGAACCCCCACTATTTATATATTTAAAAGGAAATCCAACTTCAAAGAAATCAGCATCAATAGATTCAATAATAACTTTATTATTAAGATCAAAAAATGTATAAGCTTTACTGTTTTGAGCATACCCAACAAAAACACATTCATAAGCTTTACTAGCTAGATTTGATCTTTGAGGATCAGGAATACGAACATAAGCCAAACAACCCCGTACTTTAAAATAAGATACATTTGGTTTTCTGTTTCTCCAAAGTTCATACGGTGAAATTTTAGTTTTTGAATTTGTAACACGATTCAAAACATAACAAACAGTCAACAAAATTTCTCTCCACCAATGAGGGGCAGCACCAGAACTCAACAAACATGAAGTCACAAGAGTAGTAAAAGTACGATTCTTTCTTGTGCAATCTGTTGAAGGAGTTAACAAAGTAGTGGATGAAAAATCGACTAAGTCTTTGCATGTTGAGCAACTGGTTTTAACACGATTTCCTTTTTTCCACTCTTTGATTCCATCAACTGTCACACTTTATGGGATCATGGTCTTTACAATTCTAGCAATATAAATAAGTCTCTGAATCATGATTGAACACAAGAAAATCTTACGTCAAACAGACAACACAAGATTAACAACTCAATGTCTGAGCAATTACTCTCAACAGAGCAAATTCAATCAATCAGAGCTTATCTTATTTCTACACAAACACCTACAATATTTGATCACCATTGATCTCACATATTTCTCAGATTCCCTCCTAAAGATCGACTTATCCTATCTTGTGACCGAATTTATTCTCGAACGACCATTGTCTTGGTTTAGGCCGGAGTACTACATATTGATCTGTCGAATTCAAAGAACTCTCTTCTTGCAGTGCATCTGTGTGGGGTTGCACATTTTTCTCGGTTCAAGGAGTATCCTCCGCACGGTAGTCTCGTCAATTCCGTAAAAACCAGAAAATCGTTTTGCCCCATCTACAGATTGGCGACCACAGTGGGAGATCATTCTCTCGGTTGTAATCTCACTTCTCAGAAAGATGGTCGGTCTTAGGTCTGGTTCAGTTACCAATCCGGATTCAACATCCGACTCAAATGTTGCAAACTCTAGTGGTATTGCCAACACCACTCCTCCAGCGCAACCTTCCACTACCACTCCTCGGGCGCAACCTGTCGCTACCACTTCTACGGCGCAACCTGCCACTACCACTCCTCCAGTGCAACCTGCCTCTACTACTCCTTCAAGTGCTTCGGTGATCACCCCTGCAAGCGACGACACTGACACCATCAACAATCCACTCTTTGGTAGGTCTCCGGAAGAAGTCATAGAAAATCCACCTACCATTGGTGATCTCATGAAGGTGCAAGAGTCTCTTGCCAAAAATCAGACTGACATGGCTGCTACTCAGAAGAAACTATTCAATTATCTCAAGACTCTTACAAATAAAATATCAGAAAAGACTCAGGATAAAGGAAAAGCTAAAGAAACATCTTCAGACGCTGATCCTGAGGTCACTCCAATCCATGTAGTAGATGATGAGGAAGTTCTTAAGGCTGCAGAAAATTCACAAGCCAAAGAACCGTCTGGTTTCATCACTCATGAAGACCTGGAACTCCTTTTGGAAGATCGTGGAAAAGACATAACACTTTATGTCCATCGTCACCAACCTCCATACCCTGCTGCTACACGGAGGACTCCTCTGCCAAAGGGTTACACTTCTCCAACCTTCAAACTTTATGATGGAACGATCAATGCTCGAGAACATGTTTCTCGATTTCTGGAAGCACTGGGTGAACATGAGCACAACCATACTGTCCGTCTGAAGGAATTTTCAAAGTCTCTGAAAGGCAGAGCATATACCTGGTACAACGACATCGCACCAGGGAGTATCAAGAGTTGGGGAGAAATGGTAATACTTTCTACAGAAAGTATTTCTTCGTTTCAGATCACCCTCTCTGATCTTGGAAGGATGTTTCAAAGGAGCAACAAACACCCTAACGACTATGTGAAAAGGTTCAGAGTTCAAGCTTTGGATTGCCATGATCTAAATGTCACAGAACAACAACTGTGGACTAGGGCATCAATGAAATGATTTCAGTCTATAGAGATTTATTGGAAAATCTCAGGTTCCAGACTTTCTCAAAACTTCATGAAGTGGCCAAGAGATCAGCAACTACTGCACCTGCTTTATTGGAAATATCTAAGAATACAAAATATGAAGAACCACGAGAAACTCGAGGTAGCAGACGTTTAATCAACAAACAGTACAACCTACAACCTTCCACAAATGTTGTTGCAGAAGGGAGCAAACGAAAAGCCGAGCCACAATGCAATCATGCTTTCTCAACTCCTTCAAAGGCACAAAGTAAAGATAATGCGCAAGTTCCTGCGCAACACATAGAAGACGATCCAGAGGTACCTGATTTCCCCTGCTCCATTGAATAAGTTATTGAAATACTAGATACCTGGGTTCAAGACGGCGCAATCAAATTGCCATATGTCAAGAAAGAACCAACTGAAGAGGCCATGGAAAATACTCGCTATTGTCTCTTTCATAAGTTCGTCAACTATCCCACAAGTGATTGCAGAACTTTGAAGCGCATATTCAAAGAGAAGATTGAGTCAGGAGAACTCAACTTGGGAACTTAAGGAGTCCACAGAGATCCTCTCCCAATCAGAACCTTCACTCTCTCTGAACCTCTTGTCAAAGAAGCAGTTCAATCCTTAATCGAACATGTTTTTGAATTACTATACTTATCAAAAGCTCAAAGGGAGACATGTTTGCTGCATTGAACCACATCGTGTTAGGAAAGCATTTATTAATTCAAGAAACGCATCATGAGCCTTCAACATCAATAGACAAAGAAATGTACGACTGGGGACTTCTCACCATAGTCCATATCAAAGGAAACGAATTCAAACGAGCACTGATAGATGTCGGCACTGCTGTCAACGTTATCCCTCTGAAAACTCTCAGAAATGTCGGTATCAAACAACAAGAAGCCATCCATGCTCCATCATCAATTATAGATCACGAAGGAATGCCCAGAGAGGCTTATGGCCATATTACTCTCAAGGCGAACATAAACTCAGCCTGGACATAAACAAAATTTTATATAATCCGAGAAGATCCAGGGTATGATATGATCCTTGGACTTGCGTGGATTCATGCTGTAAAAATAACACCAACACCTTCAATTGCACATTTCTCAGTCAAAGAAACCTCTGATTCAGAGGAAGAAGAAGAGAATATTTCATTGTTCGAGTATCTGGATGAGGTCAGAGCCTTGACAGAGCAGATACAAAGGCCTGAGGAAAATTCAAACACTTTCATCAAAAGATTTCGTACTCAGGCAAGTCTTATTCCTCCTCATGTGTCCATATCATCAGTTTTAAAATATTCTTATTTGTTCCAAGGGATTTACTCCACCAACGACTTAGCAATCATAAAATGCTATGAATGGGTAATCTCGCCTCAACAATATTTCACCAAGTGGCTGGATGCAGAACCTCTTCGAATCGAGCACTTCATGAATACATTCATTGCTGAAATAATGGCTGAATTCGACAAGCAGTATCCAAAGTATTCTCCTTCACGTGAATGTCCGTATACACCACAAAATTGGAAAGCTCCGACAACTTGGAATTATGTTACACGGAGAATTCTAAATCAACAGAAGATATTCAGGGTACGGATGATCAATTCTAACAAGTTCCAAGAAGGATATTTAGTTATCAAATAAACTAAGTGTAACCCTCATTCTGCAAAGAATTCCAACTGGGAATGACCTTTTATGATCTCTAAGTCTGTTGCTGGTGGATACTACAAATTAATTAACATGGACAGCAAGGAGACCGTGACCATGACACACGAGAATTGGCTCAAAGCCTTTGGCGTTAAGGTTCTGGGTATTTGAGGTGTTGAGAGTTCGGGGCACGAACGTCCCAAATATTTGGTGTTTAGAATTTTCTTTCATTGTATTTCAATTCCTCCAAAATGTTTGCAATACTTGCATTCAGTAATTTGAATTCAGCAATTTATCAAAATTCAGTTTGCTTAAAGAAAATCTCTATCACACCCAAAGAAAATCCTCAATTATCTACTTATCGAAAACCAATCAAAACCAAAAAATAAAACCTCACATCTCTCAGAAGTTCAGAAGTTCAAGAGATTATGGAAGGAAATCAAAGAAAATCAGCAAAGAAAGACTTTTGCTCCTCTGCATCTTTCAAGACTTGCAAGGCCGCCTTATCCATGTTTAGCTCTTCAGTCAGCCTGGCAATATTATCTTCCTTCTCCATCATAGCAACATTTGGAAAGGGTATGTTCTTCTCACGAGAGTCCTTAATAGCATATATCTTCTTACGAAGCCACTTCACGTTCAATCCAAGTCTCTCAGAATTCTCCAAGTTGAACTCCCAATCAAAGAGTACATCTGGAGTCACAACATTTCTGGACCTAGCGCATATATCACTTACCACACACAATATAACACTTACTTTCATTTTTAAAGAGTAAGCACGCTTTTGGTCTCTGGTAACAATGATGTGACCAAATTTCCTCCATATCTTCTCGTACAAGCCTGCATATCCAATAGGAATGCTGAATCCACCAACTAGTTCATGATATGGGAGTGATGCATCAAATGGATGATCAAAAGCAACTCCTTCACTCGGATATTCATGTACCACTATACGGTTCTCAATTACTGGAGCAACTTCTACGGTCATGGCAACAGTTTCTTCAATATCCTGTACTTGCAGCTCGGTTTCTTCTACTACTGGAATAGCAACGATCGAGGCTTCCATGACTTCAGTGACGACTCTCTCATGGATTTTAAGTGCTGGGATGATTGTCTCTTCATCAATAACTCCAGGGCTGCTCGAATTATCCTTATTGGATTCAATATCCTCAACTTCGGTATTTAGCATCTAATACGAAGATTACATGAGGTTAGAGAAATATAAACATAGAAAACAAATGGAATCATAAACTGCAGCACACAAGCATTCCAACATCATCAAGTTTCATCGTTATGCACTCAATACGCGAACAAATAGTGTGAAAGTCATAAAAACACGTTTTACAGCGAACTCATCTGAAGAGATTTTGCTCTGCCCTGTACAAGATGATGAACTGGGAGAAATCTACAAAGAATCTGAGGATGAGTTATATACCATTCTATTCGTATGTATGTTATCTGAAATATAAGAAAATTTCATGGAAATCGGATGAACGAGCAAAAAGATGTGGTCGCAACAATGGACTACATGACAACTGAAAATTTACTAAAAGTCTCCTGGATGTTTACTGTTTCGTCTATTTCGACCCCTAAACGTGCTCAAAAATCAAAGGATTCTTCGAAAAAAGCTTGAAAATTTCCTGGTCATAAGGATACATATGTGGATCGCAAAAATCTGACATCGGATGAGGATTTTATGGCGTTTTTGCTAAAAGACTGAGTTTTGAATTTTCTGGTGACGTATTTTTGGCAAAACTTTTCATAAATTCACATGCATTATCATTCATTCACTCATAAATCAACAAGTTTATACTTCTATGAATAAAATACAAGAGTAATACTTACTTGAATAGTCTCTGAAGTGTTCGAAGAACCTGAATTGTTTGCATCAACATCCAGAGCACCATTGTTTTCATTCGGTTTCGAGCTCTGGGAGTTTTCTTTATCGCCATTTTATGGGAAGGAGCGAACATCACCAGTACCCTCCACTTCCATGGAGGCATCCTCCTGGATATATTCTCAAAAATTAGTATTTTGTCTACAAAGTATCATGATTAATTATACGGAGAACTACTTACAGTCTCTTCTACACTCAAACTTTGCTCAGCAGTAGAGAACTGGAAACCGTCAATACTTGATGGAGTAAAATTCTGTAACAAGGTAAAAAGCATTGTCTTCGCGATCCTAATTACACGAATGGGAAGAATTCATGGTAAAAGAGATATCGACAACTCACCAAAAAAATCACTTGGGACTTTATGGTGTTAGGTAACATCTTATAATTCTTATTCCTGCCTTCTCCACCATGAATAGTCGCTTCAGCTTCTGAGAGGTCTACATTGATTCGAGGTCTTACATTACGACCGTCCTGTGAAGAAATTCGATGCAATAATCAAAACGCAATTCTTATAATCTTATGAAGATTTCATAGAGAATACTTACTTGTGAACATCCTGGAGATGTTTTACGTTTATCACCACCAGGGAAATGCTTCAATCTTGGTCGAGTAGCAATCAACTCAGCAGAAGGAGGCTCGTTTACTAAAGGTTGATCGACTCTCACGAAATCAAGTAAACACCTGAGTTTTTGATCCCAAAAGTCTATGTAACCCGGAGTTACATATGTGATTCTCTCAGAGGGAGAAACCAATATTCACTTCCTTCCACATGTGTGCGGTCCATGCGGGTTATGAGCTGTTCAACTGATGGTTTCCTTCTTCGAAAAGTCGGAACACACTGATCCATACCCATTTGTCGAGCTTCCCTATCATTACTGTATTCTTCTACCGATAATTCTCCATGTATTATTGATATCAAGTGACCAGGAGTACAACTCAACATAAAAGACCTCTCGCCGTCACTCAAACCAGCACCAGATTTCAAAGCCATACTTTATTCAGCATTGAAAGTTCTTGGCTGATAAATATAAGAAGGAAATGACACCCATGGGCGGAAGTTAAATTCATATTCACGGTCCAACACATCAACGAAGCGAGTCTTGAGTCGAGGTTACTTTGTGGACCATTGCATGATACTAGCATTGGCCTTCTCAGAGAAGACATGGCGAGCATCAGCATTCAATCCTTGCAATATGGTACGTAGAATGGGTGCATAATTCTTGAAACGCTCCCACATCAAAGCTTGAAGAAACATTGTATTGGCATAGCATTCAATCTTCATAAAACCATTCGAGATGTTGGAGTATAGAAGCAAGGAGTCTAAATTAGAGTACGAATAAACCAAGAACAAACTACCTATTGGAAGTTGCTCACCCTGAGCCATCTTAACCGCAAAGGGAATCACAAACGGCTTCAAAAAGTTTTCAGCATCTTCAAATACATCTCTGGACAACCATAAGCACAAGAAAGCAGCAATAGATAACGTACCATCGACATGCCACTGCAGAGGAGTGTCTCTCGGTCACCAATGTATTAACCAGTGATCATAACAACCTTTGCTGCCGGATGCCTTATTAATTTCTTCAATAGCAATTGTCATGATGTTGGAGATTTCGGTTTCCTATGAGGAAGAAATACCTTCAGGAAGTCTCTTCCATGCATGAATCATCCTTGGAGGCATCGTTATCTATGCACGAATCATCTCTGGAGGCGTCATTATCCAAGTGTGTATCATCTCCAGAGGCATTGTTAGCTTGGGAATCAGACATCCTTGCAAAGTAGCTGTAAAATTCACACAACATGCTGCTTCAGTATATCATCTAGGTGCAAGCTTCGACAAGATGATGGAATCATGCAAACGGAAAAACACCTAACCACATATACAAAAATGGTAATTCTTAATTCTTACCTTTTAATATCCACTAACAGTAGTGATTGTAGTATAAGAGTTAACACTTTAAAAACTGCTCGTTTCTTCAAAACCTACAAAAGACGAGCAAAACTCAGGTTTTCATAAAATCATGAACATTTCTACTGCGTGAACATTCACCATGGGATTATGAAAACTAAAACATTATTTCATCATAAATAATTACTTCTAAAGATTACACAAAACTAAAGTTTTGATTTTTAAGGAAAATAATATATATATATATATATATATTTACGTATGTATATATTAAAAAAAACATTTTTACGTGAGCAAGACTCACAAAAATAAAATTCGTGGACATTCCAAAGTTTCACCAAAAAGAAAAATCCATGAACAGGCCATGGTCTTATAAAAAAATAAATATTTTTCCTTCGTACCATCGTTCGTTTTCCAAACGAGGGTTTATTTCGATTTTGTAAAAGCTCACATCTTTCAAGATAAAGTTTTGGTTCTCATGAAAGCTCATAAACAAAATTTTATCACTGGACACAGGTCTATATATTATAAAAATCTCTCATAAGTCAGGGATTATTACTAGTTTCTTAAATTGACGATCGAACGAACATACGCTTTCTAAATACAAGTGCTTTCTACAAAAATCACACTCATATATGCACATGTATATAACTTTAGCATGATCAAGGCATGAACAACTCATGAACTTCAAAAAAAATAATCGTTGTGTACCTGGTCGGCGCCGGTGGGAAGTTGGTCGGACAGTGATTGCTCCGGTCGGACGGCGATGAAGCTCCGGAAAAATTTCTTTCTCCTGCTCTTGACGTGAAGGAGATGAAGGGATGAAGAGGGTGGTCGGTCGTATGGAAAATAAATAAATAAAAATGGATTAATTCCCTTTTATATCAAATTTTATTTCCAAAACCTAATCTCACAAGGATTTCCTTATTAGGCCCGACCCATGAATCCTAAAACGATTAAGGTCCCATCATCAAAATCAGCGGTTCAACACAAATTCATGATCATTAGGCTCACTGTATCATGCCACTGGAATCTTCATTCAAGCCGTGGTTTGCTCGTACTATCAAAAATCCGGTAAGGTCTTATTTTACGACTAAGTTCAATTTCTTGCATTGTTTGTAACTGGAAAATCACCATTCAGTGATGACTGATGAACATGATTGTTCCTTACTAAGCAGGGGACTTAATGTAGATAGTGGATTTTCGACAAGGGATAAAATCTTAAATCCATAATTATATATGCTCCTGATCCAGCAATCACACGAGTATTGAGACTCATGTCTCTTATTGAAAGCGTGAAAGCTCATGCCACGAGAATCTCTGACTGAGAATACTGTCTCTCAGAGTATATGTAGATATTTAGTCTCTAAGCTGAGGCAATGACATATCTCATGAATACTGAGCAATTTCATTGATCACTTTTATATAAAATTGCAAGATTAGACGTCTCCTAGACAGCTTGCCTGCTAGTATAGAGCAATAATGTCTTCGGGATGTAACAATGATTTCCATGACTATATAAAGAAGTATGACGCTTCAACAAGCTCATATCACTCCATTCCTGAATAATTAATGCTCCTAGACGATCGTACTAGTATAGATCCATCAATTAATTATTCTTAAAATCATTAGATTCATTAACTGAATCCCTGAAAAATATTCAATGTTTTTCATAATATTTCGTTACTTCAATTTATGGTTCTTCCCAGCATAATTCCATGGGTTAATAATAAATATTCAACACACGGACATCTAAGCTACCTTTGAGTAAGCCCCGACCAAAATGATGCAGTTGTACTCGACAAAAATGCACTAACGAGCACCTGAATGCACGAATGAGTATTTCAAAATACGACGAGACGATGAACCTATGCAAAATGGGAAAGAAAATGATAAATAATAAAATATTAACCAAGGCACTGAGGGACTGGGCCCACCGATCGGCCATGCGTGTTGTGACCAGTCCGATGCTCAATTTTATATTCTATCATATTTTTTTATTATTTTTCTTGATCTTATGAAAATCCTTTCATTTGAACAAATATCCTTCGCTTTAAGGAAACTCCTCAGTTTTATGGTGTTTCTTTCGCATCAATGAAATAATATAAAATTGGGAAAGGTGTCATGGGACCGTGTCTACTAGCCTTCTGGCTATTCCCTAGTCATGGTCGGTCCCACACCTCATGATTCCTCATTATTTTATTATTATTTTCCTAATCTCATGAAAACTCCTTAATTTCATGGTATTTCCTTCAAATCATGAAAAATAATAAAAATTAAGGAAACTCGTGGGATCAGGCCCTAGCCGTCCGGTCATATCCTGGCCGGTCCCACACGCCCCTTATTTTATCATTATTATTTTTATGCTTCCTTGATCCCATGAAATTCCTTAATTTCACGATATTTCCTTCAAATCATGAAATAATACATAAAATTAGGGAAAGCTCACGGGACCAGGCCCTAGACGGGATTAGTTTTTTTAATGTGGGCTTGTAGTGATAGTGGTAAAAAGGGATTCGTATCAGACTTGTGAAGGTAATGCAATTTTAGATTTAAATAAAATTATATGCACAAATATTGACAAATTGGTAGAGAGTTACTCGGACTACGGACTTGGCCAATTCTCATGCATGTGGTACATTTTATTTATCCTTAACAATTATCGCTCAAAAAATATAAATATATGGACTCTTATTTTGCCAAAATAGATTCTCAGAATATTAGTTATAAATCGTAAGCATGGGACATCAAACATTTAAGCAAGCATGCCGCATCAAATAAAATGATAACTAATCAATCAAAATCATTTTTCAATTTTTAATTAATGCAAAAGTCATAAAAAGAATAAATTAAATTTACCACCATGACGAAAATCGACTCCCTCTGTTGCCCCAGTGTTTGGGTTTAGCTCATCATGTTGAAATACCTCTCAAAATATTTTGTTAAGCTCAAATGGTGTTTACAATGAAGAGAAAATGGAAAGAAATGGTGAAAATCGAAAAACTGCAACGCTTATAAACGTTACAGAATCACTGTTACAGAACGATAAACAGAAAGTGTGGCAAACGCTGTTGCGAAGTCGCTGGAAAGGTGTTGCAAACTGTCGAGAAACTACTACAGTTTTCAACGACTTTCCACTGCGCGTCTTATGTTCTTCACGTTCTTGAATTGCAGCAGCATGAAGCTTTTCCTGCAACTTGATTTTTCTTCATTCCCTTGGCTCTGTTAGCTCTCCCAAACACTCAACACCCTTCTCAACTCCTTAGACTCGTATTTATATTGTTTTAGAGCCCAAATATCCAACCATAAAACCGTATATTCTCCCATTAATCCCGTCATTTCTCGCTGCCCAAAAATAACAATAATTTCCATTTTTAACTCTATCACACGTTAACTTTGGTCCTGCACGCTCCAATTCACCTTCCCCACGCCTCATAAGTTGTTGAATGCCTCCATATCACTCCATGCACGAAAAAAACATAATCGAACTCGTGTTACAGTTCATGTTGCTCTTTTTTGAGCTCGTGAATTGAAACGAGTGTTCCAGCCAAAACTTTTCGAAACCACCACCCAAAATGTCTTCCCTAGGTTAAATCACAACTTCCCACCAAGTTTCAGCGATTGAATCACACAAAAACTCCTCCAAACATTCGATTGAAATTCTGCCAGAGAAGTGAGTTTCTTTTCCCGTCGAAATGAAATTTGAATTTGTGAAGAATGTCACCCCGTATCCAGTGGTTGCCCCTTATCCGTTGATGGAGTCCGAATAACACATATCCCTTGGGGTGCCTTTAGTAATTTTTTTGGGGTGTTTCCAACACTTTTTCTGGGTTCCTCCGGTGCATTTCTGGGGTGCTTTTAGTACTTTATCCTAGGGTTTAAATCACCACTTTTGAAGCCAATTTCGCCGAAAGAGCTTATTTAAAAGTACCTACAAAGACATAAAATAACAAAACAAAAACCAAATCGAGCACTAACAATACATACAATTGAGACATATTAGACACATAAATGCGTCTATCAACACCCCCAAACTTATTATTTGCTAGTCCTCGAGCAAAATTAATATAGAAAATAAAATCCTAACTCACTAGGTTCCCTAGTGGCCGAGTTAATCTCGGGAGGGTTTACCAGAGGTGTACCCACAAAACCTTTACTCCAGACCCTAGCTGTCTACGCAGAACTTTGGAAGGAACTAAAGAACCTCCTTGGTTGGCATATTTATTGACTACGGGAGGAAGTACCCTGATGCGAAATTCCAATTGTTGTATACGAGTTTGCACTCAAGCATACTAAAATTCATATAGAAGTCACAGAGCTCTACTCAGATAGTTTCTGTACATCATAACCGGAGTCAACCAATCACATAGAAAGATTAAGAAGATGGATAAAGAGAAAAAACGTAGATGTTGACTAAGGTGAACCTATCCTAATGGACTGAGATATCGGTCTGACTAATATCAGCACAACTGGCATATACAAGGGATCCAGTAGTCGATAATCCTAACTCTAGGTTAACACAACTGGCATATACAAGGGTTCCAGTGGTTGACTTTATTGAATTTATTCCGGTTGGTCTGATGGTCTGGTCTGAATTTTTTTTTTTTTTAGTATCCCAATCACTCTATTTCACCCTAGCACTGGTAACAACAAAAGAGAAAAAAAAGGTGATCAGGTTTCTTTAGATGTTTCCATCACGAGATATGGCGAAACTACCATGTTTTTTTTAATTCTAACACCTGAGCTTTGTGCTTTTATGAATAGATCTTTAGATGTTTCCATCTAATCAGATTGGTTCCTCAACTCCTATAACCAAGATGTTCCCATCCACTTAGATTGGTTAGTGCAAACCTTAATAGGCATAAATTTATAGGCTTTGGAATTTAATAATTGCAACTAAAAAGTTTCTCCCATACCCACAAACTTAAATCTAACATTGTCCTCAATGTTTTAAAGATGAAACTAAAAGCATGAACAAGGAGAAACTGTTACCGCTTGAAGCAAGGGAGTTGAGGAAAGATATTACCGTGTTGCATGAGATTTGGTTACCTCCCAAGAAGTGCTAAGTTTAAAGTCTTCAGCCAGACTTAGGAAAGGATTAGTCAACTCGAACCATAAAGTAACATTCGAAATAACTGCGGGTCTTCAAAACCAAATAGAGATGACCAAAGGAAATTTCAATAACCCAAGAAAGTGAATAACATGCCCTTATCTAGTTTCCTGATTAAGATATTTATATCTAATTGTGGTTCAGGTTCAGGTTCTATGAAAGGGTCTAAATAAAATATTTTCATTGGTTGCGTTTCTTCATAGGTGGGATCTGAATCATTAGGTCCTAGAGTCTGTAAAAACTCAAATAAGAACTTAGAATCACAAAATAATAACCTAAATAATTGAGGGTCCTCTAAGTCAATCAGGTTTGACTTACAGTGTTGACCATGGTGAGAGTGGTGGTCATTCTTAAGCAATTGTGTCGATTCTAATTTCCTAAAGCATTTAGGTTTAGTCTCACAACTTAATATTCGACACATTTGAAGTACAAACGTTCCCGTATTTGGAAGAAAATTATTTGGTGGGAAAACAAAGTCAATCTGGGTATCATAGCCTGGGCAAACCACATCAACCAGAGGATGGGTTTCTAACGACTGAACTTCTTCCTGGACATCATTAGGTTCGGGAAAACGAGTATGAAGGTAATCTTGTAAAATGGTCGAGGCAGAGATATCAAGTCCTAAATGAAGGGACTTTCTGAGAGTTAAAGGTAAGGCACTAGGAAGGTGATAATCACCCTTAAACTTAGAGTTTTCCGTGTCTCTAGATAGACCTCTTATTTCTTGAATTTCCGTATCTTCAGGGTCCTTAAAATATTCAATAGAGTCTTCTAAGTTATTATCAGGTAGTGCACCTTTACTCATCTTTACGGGTATATCTTCTTCGTCTAAGACTACTGTTTCTAAGTCGCTAGACTCTAAAACAGCATTTTCGGAATAAACCCGTTCCTCTAAACCACTATCAGCTTCGTAATCAAAAGGAAAAACTACATCGTCTAAAACGGTGGTATCCCTAATTAAATCCTCGTCCTTTTGAATAGGTGAATAATCATAAACATTATTTGGATTTGAACTAGAAATAATATAATCATTATAAAGCTCAATTGGATTAATAGATTCCTGATCACTATGCCTACACATTTCAGATTCTTTATTACTACTATCCTCATCATAATAGTACGAAGATGATTGAACCTTATCTAAATAAGTAGTGTCTTTTATTCTAACCTCGTCCTCTAAATTAGACAAATGTTCACTATTGATATCAAGGGTAGAATTAGAAACACTATTTTGGAAATTTAGATTATTTCGAGCAGCATTGGCTAATTGTTCATTTTCTGCCTCTAGACGTGCCTGAATTTCACTGAGCGTAACACTTATACGTTCATAAGTGTCGTTTATCATCTCAGAATACCGTGTACACTCTTATTTTGAACTATTTATTGCAACTAAACGTTTATACGTCCTTTCAATCCGTTGTTGGGTCTCTTCTAGAGATGGAACAAGTTCAGAAATATCATAATCAGGACTAGTTTTTTAAGTAATTTTCCAAAAACGAGTAACTAGTACTACAATGTTCTTGAATTTCTTGCTCATATTCGCGTGTGGATAGTAATTGGGCTCACCATGGTATGAACCATAACCTTGAAAAGGTTGGCGTTCCTAACTACTATTCCCACCATGGTCATAAAACTGATGATGTCCATAATAAAATTCAGGTCGATACTCATTGTATTGGCTTCTATCATACCAGTTCGACATTCTTAATTGCAAGGGAATTCTACACAATCACAAACAAGGCTGACTCGACCAAATCAAACCTATAGAATCTAGCAAACAAAAAGCATGATGGCTCCACTTAGATTGTTTTCTACACCAACTTCTATTCCTTCGAAAAGGAATTCGTTACAATTTGAGCAAACCCCTATGGGATCAATCCGAGTCAAAGTAATTTGAATAGAGGCGAGGGAAGATTAGTAGAGCTTTGATACCCAAGGCCTCACCGCATTAAAAGGCGGCGCAGTCACGCATTCAACTCACAGAAACCATCATGAACTTTGAAGTGTGCTTAAAGAGCAAGCAATATTTTTCAAACGAGTTTCCTATTAAGCTCGTTACCCTATCGGTCTCGTTCTATTCCAAATTTTAAAGCTTAGGTTCATGTTCGGTTTTTTTCCTAAGGCGGGCAAGAAGAGAACGGTGATGAAATCCGAACCCTAATCTTGTATTGGACAGGCCTTGCCCTTTACTAGGAATTTAAAACAGCCGGTTCAGTCCTCAATCAATAATCACCTTACGGCAGACAGTAAACCCGCTTGCAGGAGATTCGCGGGTGATAAGATAGACTTACCTCCCGCACCAGACGGGCGATGAACCGTTGTAGTCGACTCAGGCCACTGACTCCGATGTCAGTGTGCGAACCGGAGGGGCCGAGACGATATCGTAATCGTCGTCCTTCCCTACAAACAATTTGTATTTAATTTAAAAAAAATTATAACCCTTCCGTAGGGTTTAAAAAATAAAGTCCAATGTTCAATGTTAAAAAAAAATGTCCAAAAATAAAAACCTTAATTGCAATTTTAAAAAAAAATAAATAAAATTATTTACAAAAACTTGTTCTTCACTCCTTTTGGATTTCTCTTTTCTTTTCTTTTTGGGCTTTGCCTTTCTTTTCAGCACTTTCTCTTTTTCTTTAGCTTAGCTCCAGATCTGAAAGCAAACAAAAATACCAAAATGCGTAAAAAAGAACAAATACAAACCTAAAAATTCTACCTAAGCACAAATCCGCGTCGGTGGCGCCAAAATGATTAGTTTTTTTAATGTGGGGTTGTAGTGATAGTGGTAAAAAGGGATTCATATAAGACTTGTGAAGGTAATGGAATTTTAGAATTAAATAAAATTATATGCACAAATATTGACAAATTGGTAGAGAGTTACTGGGACTAAGGTCTTGGCCAATTCTCATGCATGTTTTACATTTTATTTATCCTTAACAATTATCGCTCAAAAAACATAAATATATGGACTCTTATTTTGCCAAAATAGATTCTCAGAATATTAGTTATAAATCGTAAGCATGGGACATCAAACATTTAAGCAAGCATGCCGCATCAAATAAAATGATAACTAATCAATCAAAATCATTTTTCAATTTTAAATTAATGCAAAAGTCATAAAAAGAATAAATTAAATTTACCACCATGACGAAAATCGACTCCCTCTGTTGCCCCAGTGTTTGGGTTTAGCTCATCATGTTGAAATACCTCTCAAAATATTTTGTTAAGCTCAAATGGTGTTTACAATGAAGAGAAAATGGAAAGAAATGGTGAAAATCGAAAAACTGCAACGCTTATAAACGTTACGGAATCACTGTTACAGAACGATAAACAGAAGTATGGCAAACGCTGTTGCGAAGTCGCTGGAAAAGTGTTGCAAACTGTCGAGAAACTACGACAGTTTTCAACGACTTTCCACTGCGCGTCTTATGTTCTTCACGTTCTTGAGTTGCAGCAGCAGTAAGCTTTTCCTGCAACTTGATTTTTCTTCATTCCCTTGGATCTGTTAGCTCTCCCAAACACTCAACACCCTTCTCAACTCCTTCGACTCGTATTTATATTGTTTTAGAGACCAAATATCCAACCATAAAACCGTATATTCTCCCATTAATCCCGTAATTTCTCGCTGCCCAAAAATAACAATAATTTCGATTTTTAACTCTATCACACGTTAACTTTGGTCCTGCACGCTCCAATTCACCTTCCCCACGCCTCATAAGTTGTTGAATGCCTCCATATCACTCCATGCATGGAAAAAACATAATCGAACTCGTGTTACAGTTCATGTTGCTCTTTTTTGAGCCCGTGAATTGAAACGAGTGTTCCAGCCAAAACTCTTCGAAACCACCACCCAAAATGTCTTCCCTAGGTTAAATCACAACTTCCCACCAAGTTTCAGCGATTGAATCACACAAAAACTCCTCCAAACATTCGATTGAAATTCTGCCAGAAAAGTGAGTTTCTTTTCCCGCCAAAATGAAATTTGAATTTGTGAAGAATGTCACCCCGTATCCAGTGGTTGCCCTTTATCCGTTGCTGGAGTTCGAATAATACATATCCCTTGGGGTGCCTTTAGTAATTTTTTTGGGGTGTTTCCAACACTTTTTCTGGGTTCCTTCGGTGCATTTCTGGGGTGCTTTTAGTACTTTATCCTGGGGTTTAAATCACCACTTTTGAAGCCAATTTCGCCGAAAGAGCTTATTTCTTTAAAAATACCTACAAAGACATAAAATAACAAAATAAAAACCAAATCGAGCACTAACAATACATACAATTGAGAGCTATTAGACACATAAATGCGTCTATCAACGGCCGACCATGCCCAACCCGGTCTCACAGGCCCTTATTTTATTATTATTTATTTCCTTCATCTCATGGAAACTCCTTCACTTCAAGAAAAATCCTTGATTTCAACAAAAACTCCTTGGTTTCAACAAACTCCTTGATTTCATGATATTTCCATAAAATCATAAAAATAATTATAAAATTAGGAAAAGTGCCATGGGACCGGGCCATTAGTCGGCCATGCCTTGGCCATAGCCGGTCCCATACTTCATGATTCCTTCACTTTTTATTATTTTCCTTCATCTCATGAAGTTTTCCTCAGTTTCAGAAAAAACCCTGATTTCTTCATATTTTCTCAAATGGTTGCTCAAGCGCACGTCAGAAAATATCAAAATTCTCATAACTGAGACACGGACACTTTGACGACGCGAGCATGTTACCTTGACCGACCAAGGTTGCCTCTTTGGCTTGCAAGGGTCCGGTCCCACGTGTTCTAATAAATTGACCTAATTTGCGCAATTGCACGTATTGGGTCCAAAACTCTTCCGAATAATTTTGGAACTTCATAAGATGATCGTCATTCGATCCCGTGACCATACACGGCCGGTTTCATGACCCCTTGGTCGGTCCCTCACCACTTCATAATTAATTAGGTTTTATCACCTAAGGCTCAGACGAGCATTATTTCAATAAATGATTAAACCAGCATTTGATCATCCTTTCGCCAACTCTTCAAGAGACCTTGGTATTTGCTCACTCGATCATATGGGTGATACATGGTCGACCCATGATCCCATGTATCCGATCCCTCCTTCACTCCATGATTAATTTTCAGTAAACCATCAATTGGTCATCAATTGATCGAATTAGGGTTTCTGAGTTCAAGGTTCATAATTCCAGATTCGAACGCTAATAATTTTATGATGATTTCATGATCAACATTTTATTAATTATGCTCGGTTCAATTACCAGTATTTTAAATTAATATTTTATTTGGTCGTGCTACCAATAATTCATCAAACGAGCAACATTTGCTCAGATGAGAAATATTTTCTCAAATCAAGGAATATTGGTTCAACTGTCAATATTTAACGATTCATCGAATGAGCAATATTTGCTCACGTTAATTATGAACGTTCATTCATGCATTATACCTATGTCTCAACAGGCATATTTAATTCATGAGTCTCAGAACATTTTTAGAATCATGTTCGACTCAACAATACAAGTACTCATCATCCCATGAAGTCACGAAGTCAGCAAGTGACTAACTAAATACACGTATGCGTTGCAGACTCCACAATCACGAGACATCAATCGTGTCACATGGGGGATATTAACTAGGGTTTTGGTCTGGCGGTCCACGGCACGTGTGTTCATACACACGATGAGAATGTGAGCAATTCATGCAATCATTTGAAGAAGTTAACAAAGTAGTGGATGAAAAATCGACCAAGTCTCCGCACGTTGAGCAACTGGTTTTAACACGATTTTCTTTTCTCCATTCTTTGATTCCATCAACTGCCACACTTCATGGGATCATGGTGTTTACAATTCTAGCAATATAAATAAGTCGATGAATCATGATTGAACACAAGACAATCTTACGTCAAACAGACAACACGAGATTAACAACTCAATGTCTGAGCAATTACTCTCAACAAAACATATTCAATCAATCAGAACTTATCTTATTTATACACAAAACACCTACAATTTTTGATCACCATTAGTCTCTCATATTTCTCAGCTTCCCTCCAACAGATCGACCCATCCTCTTTTGTGACCGAATTTATTCTGGAACGTCCATTGTCTTGGTTCAGGCCGGAGTACTACAGATTGATCTCTCGAATTCAGAGCACTCCCTTCTTGCAGTGCATCTGTGTGAGGTTGAAAATTTTGCTCGGTTCAAGGAGTCTCCTCCGCACGGTCTTCTCCTCAATTCCGTATAAACTAGCAAATCGTTTTGCCCCATCTACATTATTTTAAGACTACTTGTTGAGATTGTGAATTCCTCTCATAAAACCGGTTGCATAAGGGTAATCCAAGCATCATGTCTTCTGATGGAAAATATATAAATATGATTGTTAAGCTATCAATCACCAAGGAAAAATAGAAATTTCCTTTGTGTCTAACTTCGAAAATAAAAAGAAGGAATATGAGGAAGCCAGTAACAGTTCCTTCTAATTCTCAGAAGTTTTCTGATGTTCTTGACGAGTTGAAGATGGCAAGAAAGGAGATTCAACAAATAAAGGCTTGTGTTTTAAGATGGTAATAAATTCAGAATGCCCTGGTTCGACATCATCAGCCAAGGCGGTTTGTTGGTATTGACTCCTTCCTCTATGAACCACATGTTCCAATGGTTGTTGACGACAAGGAGTTAGGGGACGATGCAGAATTTTTCAAAGATCTTAATGTCTAGTGTAACTTATTAAAACAATTTTTGTTCTTTTTTTTGTTTAAAAAGGATAACTAGGGTTGGAATAGATATTATTGTGAGTCCACATAGCTATGCCCAAGTTTTCATCTTGCAATGTTTTTAGATTTATTTATTTAAATTCTAAAGTGATTTGGAAGATGATGTTTGCAGTATTAATCTTTATAGTTTTATATATTGAAATATGTTATAGGATATGTGTGCTTGCATCCGTGAACTATTATTGTTCCATAAGATGTCAAAAGTTATCTCTTTCATATGTCGATATGCGAGTATTGATAAAAGATCGATGAACTTTTGACAAACAAAAGTTAAGCCTATTATGTCAATTATTTGATGGAAGATATGTTAAAATATTTTGTTTACAAAGATTATGTCTATTATATGTCGTTATGCAAATAGTGATGAAGATAGAATGAATCTTTGTATATTTCGCAGTATTAATCTTTCCCTGATCCATATTTTATATAATGTGCGGCTCCGTAAGGTTCTCTTATGTTGAGCATAAACGATTGAGTTGATCATTATTTTATGGTTAACTTAGTCATTGCTCGGTAAGTTCTCTTATGTCGAGCATTACCAATTAAATTGATCACTTTTGTGTTTAATTTGGTTGTGTATTCCGATTAAATCAATCATGAGTTATCTTGTGATTAGTTTAATTGAGATTTTTGGATACAAAATCATTTCCTTATGGTTTTTTGGTGTCCAAAGAAATCATTCTTTTCTTGTAAAAGTAAGGTCACTCTTGCTGCCCTTTCGGGAATAACATCAAATGGGGGACAGTTCTTTTGAACTTGCGCTTAATTTCCATATCTTTGTGGGGAGTGCGACTGTGGAATATTTTAGGAGTTATCTTGTATCTTTATAAACTCCTTGATGAATGCATTTAGCTTCGGCTATATGATTGCATCTAAAGAAAGTTGATATGCACTTTTCTTTGGTCTTAAAGCATCTCCGTGGAAATTTCATTAAGATATTGTTTTCGTACCTTTGCCAATTTTATTGACAAAAAGGGGGAGAATTAATATGTAGTTTATACTACAAATACATATGGTTTACAGATCATTATGTAAGGGGGAGTGGTTTTCATATTGAGATGAAAGTATTGACTAAGGGGGGTGATAATATCACCATAATATTATTGTCAAAGTTGTGATGTAAGAACTTTGATATCGTTTGATAATACTATGACACGAAAGCTTTTGTTTTCTCATTGTTATGGATACGGATCTTCAACAACTATGATGCTGAATTGAACATATATGGAATCATGGGAGTACATGGAAAATATGAAGTTTTCGTGTAATGTTGAAGCACCGAGGAGATCAAGCATGTGGACGAGAAACTACAAAGTTTTATTTATTTTGTAATACATATGCATTGATAGTTTTGCCACTAAAATTGGAAAATTGGGAAATTTTTAGAGCATTGCTTGGTCGAACTCGCATGCGCTGCTATCTAAAGCATGTTTTTCAAGTTTAGTTGTCAAAACTATATGTCTTGATTTCTAGACTACTTATAGATAAGTCTCGGACCAAGACAGTTAAGTGTAGTTGAGCTCCAGACTTCACGACGATCATCTTACGAAGACGAAGAACTACTCAAGGAACCGGTGGAACTTCATCCGACTAAAAGGTATGTGGAGACTTGAACTTATCTATCACTCAAAAGTACACCTCTCTATCTCCTACTATTGAGACAAAGTCATATAAGTATGATAGTTTTCATACATACACATTTTCTATTTCGAGCCGAGTTTACTCGCCTATCTTTTTCTCGAAAAATGTGTTGGTAAGCTTTAGCTTTAACCACTTTTCATCTTAACCCATGATGAAAGTCATGATGACGTTTCAATCTTGAAAATAGCTTTGATGACGATAGTTGTGAATAACTACTGTTATAACATTATATAATAATGTTTCAATGATTGAAATGTAGAGTTAAAATTAGGTAACCAACTATGGATATAAGCATATGTAGTGTGTTCGCACATTTGCTATTTCGAGTAGAGTTGAGATTAGTATATAAATCCATGTGCTAGTGTAGATGGGGGAAAAAGATTTGCTGGTTTTTACGGAATTAAGGAGATTACCGTGCGAAGACTCCTTGAATCGAGCGAAATGTTGAACCTCACACAGATACACTGCAATAAGGGAGTGCTTTAAGTTCGAGAGATCAATTTGTAGGATTCCGGCCTAAACCAAGACAATGGTCGTTCCAGAGTCAATTCGGTCACAAGAGAGGATGGGTTGATCTGTAAGAGGGAAGCTGAGAAATGTGTGAGTTCAATGGTGATCTGAGATTGTAGGTGTGTTATGTATTCGGCGTAAGAAAGTTCTGAATGATTGAATATACTCAGTTTAGAGTGATTGCTCAGACAGTGAGTTAGTGTAGACGAAAGATTGTCTGTATGAACTTGTCGAGAAATTCTTGTGTAGACAAATGTTGTTCCTTTCAATCATGACCTTTTATATTGTTGAATTGAAAACACCATGATCCCATGAAGTGTGACAGTTGCTGGAGTCAAAGAGTGGGGAAGTGGGAAGTCGTGTCAAAACCAGTTGCTCGTCGTGCGGATACTTGGTTTATTTCCCATCCACTACTTTGCTAACTCCTCCAACTGATTGCACAACTTGTTCGCATTCTCATGTGTATGAACACACGTGTCGTAGACCGCCATACAAAAACCCTGGTTAATATCCCCCCATATGACACGATTGATGTTTCGTGATTGTGGAGTCAGTTGCTGACTTTATGGGACGATGAGTCCTTCTATTGTTGAGTTGAACATAATTCGCAAATGTTCTGAGATTCATGGATTGGGCATGTCTGTTGAGACAAAGGTGTCGAGTAAATGTTGATAACCTAAAACGAGCGAACTGTGCTGCTGAATTGTTGAATATTGATAGTTGAACCAATATTCCTTAGTCTGAGCGAATATTGCTAGTTTGAACAAATATTGCTCATTTGAGCAAATGTTGCTCATATGATGAATTATTGGTGGCGAGCCCAAAATAAATATTAATTTAAAATACTGGCAGCTGAACCGAGTGTAATTAATTAGGGTGTTGATCATGAGATTAATCAAATTTTTGTATAGTGGTAAATAGGGTTGTCGTTCACTCGGACTTGTTGAAATTGGTTTTAGGCTTAAATAATGGAAAATACTAAAAATAAGAAAATATATATACAAAAATGGTGACAGGATGAAGAGAGGTTGGGACTCGGGATTCCATTGTTTTTCATGTTCATGGAATTCTGAAATTAATTGTAGATATTTATAGCTCAAAACAAAGGAAATATCAACTATATTCTTTGCCAAAGTAGATTTCATAAAATATTACGCGTAGGTCATAAGCATGGCGCATCAAAAGAACTAAGCATGCTCCATCAAACAAAGTCACGAGTAGTTAATAGAAATCATAGTTCATTAAAATTCAATGCAAATAGTAAATAAACAATTAATTGAGTTACACCAATGGTGAAATCCAGCTTCCTCCATTGTCCCAAAGTTGGTGTTTAGCTCTTCATGTTGAAATACCTCTCATAATAATTCATTGATGCTCAAATTATGTTTACAATGAAGAGAAAAACAAGAAAATGGTATACACTGGATTTTGCGACGCACAAAGTTCGTCACAAGATAAACGATAAGAGATAAGTGTTGTAAGCTCTATTCCACAGTCGCTGGAAAGGTGTTGCAAACTATCGAGAAAAGGCGACAGTTTCGAACGACTTTCTTTGACGGGTCTTATGTTCTTCGTATCTTCATCACCAGCAGCAAACTATTTTCTCTGCAACTCCTGATTTCTTCGTTCTCTCGTGTTATAAACCTCTCATCCCGATCCCCCCACGAAATGTGATACCATAAGCCTATTTATACCCATAGAGGTCTTCGAATATCACCCCATTACTCCAAATAATCTTCATAACTCTGGCAGCAAAGAAAATATTCCGAGAATATTTTCTTTCCTTTTTCTTCTCCTGCACGCGTTAAATCTATGCAAACACGTCTCTGGATGACTCAGAACATGGTGCAGTCTCACGAAAACTCTCTCCAGCTCATCCAAATCCCATGAATATCTCCATCCAAGTCGTGCTCGCATGTATCTTCGCTGCTTCACTTCAACACGGGTTCTAGCCAAATTTAATCGAACCGAGGACCCATACCAATCCTGTTAGTCTTAGTCAAGTCTTCCCATGCAATTCCAGCTATTGAGTCTTGCTAAATCATCAACAAAAACTCGAATCCTAAATCTCCCAGTACTGAACACCGTTTCCCTCCAAACTTTAAATTTGAATTGAAGAAGATGGGTGCTGTGGACAAAATGGGTGTTGTGGAAAAAAAATGGGTTATATATAGTTGTGGGTGACACTTCGCAAAAATGGGGGTCCGTATAGCAAATGTCCTCCGGGGTGCTCCGAGCAACTTTTCGAGCCGAATTTTCCGACAATATTTATTTCCAAAAAATACCTACAAACACACAAAACACCATAATAAGTACGAAATCGAGTACTAACAATACGGAACATTGAGGACAAATTAGACACAAAAATGTGTCTATCAAATACCACCAAACTAATTATTTGCTAGTCCTCGAGCAAATTTATTCTAGAAAAGAAACATCAAACTCACTAGGTGGCCCTAGTAACCGAGTAGTCTCGGGAGGGTTTACCAGAGGTGTACCCACAACACCTTTACTCCAGATCCAAGCTATCTACGGAGAACCAAGGCACTAAAGAATCTCCTTGGTTGGCATACAATCATTGACTATAGGAGGAAGTAACCTGATGCGAAATTCCAATTGTTGTACACGAGTTTTCACTCAAGCATACTAAAATTCATATATAAGTGACGGAGCTCTACTCAGATAGTTTCTGGACATCATAACCGGAGTCATCCAATCACATGGAAGATTAAGAAGATGGATAAAGAGAAAAAACGTAGATGTTGACTAAGGTGAACCTATCCTAATGGACTGAGATACCGGTCTGACTAACATCAACATAACTGACATATACAAGGGAACCAGTAGTCGATAATCCTAACTATAGGTCAACACAACTGGCATATACAAGGGTTCCAGTGGTTGACTTTATTGAATTTATTCCGGTTGGTCTGATGGTCTGGTCTCATTTTTGTGTGTGTGTGGTATCCCAATCACTCTATTTCACCCTAGCACTGGTAACAACAAAAGAGAAAAAAGGAAGTGATCAGGATTCATTAGATGTTTCCATCACGAGATATGGCGAAACTACCATTTTTTTTTTAATTCTAACACCTGAGCTCTGTGCTTTTATGAATAGACTCTTTAGATGTTTCCATCTAATTAGATTGGTTCCTCAACTCCTATAACCAAGATGTTCCCATCCACTTAGATTGGTTAGTGCAAACCTTAATAGGCATAAATTTCTAGGCTCTGGAGTTTAATAATTGCAACTAAGAAGTTTCTCCCATACCCCCAAACTTAAATCTAACATTGTCCTCAATGTTCTAAAGATAATATTAAAAGCACGAACAAGGAGAAACTGTTACCATTTGAAGCAAAAGAGTTAAGGAAAGATGTTACCGTGTTGCATGAGATTGGGTTACCTCCCAAGAAGTGCTAAGTTTAAAGTCTTTAGCCAGACTTAGGAAAGGATTAGTCAACTCGAACCATAAAGTAACCGTCGAAATAACTGCGGGTCTTCAAAACCAAATAGAGCTGACCAAAGGAAAATGCAATAAACCAAGAAAGTGAATAAGACTAGCATGCCCTTACCTAGTTTTCTGATAACTATCGCTAACTGCGGTTCAGGTTCAGATTCTATGAAAGGGTCTAAATTAATTATTTTCATTGGCTGCATTTCCTCATAGGTGGGATCCGAATCATTAGGTTGTAGAGTCTGGAAAAACTCAAATAGGATCTTAGAAGCGCACAATAATAACCTAAATAACTGAGGATCCTCTAAGTCAATAAGATTTGACTTACATAATTGACCACAATGAGAGTAGTGGTCATTCTTAAGCAAATGCGTCGATTCTAATTTCCTAAAGCATTTAGGTTTAGTCTCACAACTTAATATTCGACCCATTTGGAATATAAACGTTCCCACAGTTGGAAAAAAACTATTGGGTGGGAAAAAAGTCAATCTGGGGATCATAGCATGGGCAAACCACATCAACCAGAGGATGGGTTTCTAACAACTGAACTTCTTCCTGGACATTATTAGGTTCGGGAGAGCTAGTATGACGGTAATCTGGCACAATGGTTGAGGCACATATATCAATTCCCAAATGAGGGGACTTTATGGGAGTTAAAGCTAAGGCACTAGGGAGGTGATAATCACCCCAAAACTTAGAGTTTTCAGTGTCTCTACTAGACTAGTCACAATCTCCCTAATTTCTGGATCATTAGATTCTTGAAAATGGTCAATTGATTCTTCTAAGTTATTATCAGGTAGTGCATCTTTACTCATCTCTACGGGTCTATCTTCTTCGTCTAAGACTATTGTTTCTAAGTCACTAGACTCTAAAACAGCATTTTTGGAATAAACCGGTTCCTCTAAACCTTCGTTGGCTTCGTGAAAAGGAAATACTACATCGTCTAAAACGAGGATATTTCTAGTCAAATCCTCGTCCTTTTGAATAGGTGAATAATTATTAAAATTATATGGATTTTGTACTAGAATTAACATTATCATTAAAAATATCATTGGGAGTAACAGATTCCTCATCACTATGCCTATATATTTCAGATTCTTCATCAATACTATCCTCATCACAGTCATCGCTATAATAACATGAAAATGACCGAACCTCATCTAAACAACTAGTGTTACCAATTCTAACCTCGTCATCTTGATTGTGTGGATAAAAACTATCTTTATTTTCAAGGGTGGTATTTGGAACACTATATTGGAATTTAAGATTATATTGAGCAAATCTTTCCATAATCCTATTTGTACTTTCAGTAAATTGCTTGAGGGAATCTTCTAGAGACATCTTAGTTGTTTGCTCTACGGACTCTTCTCGAAGCGGAATGTTATAAGTCCCTTTCATAAATAACTTATGTGTTGACTCGTTAAAACTCTTGAGAGACTCTTATAAAAAATAGGAGGATTATTTTGCTCGTATGACCTGTGCGCATGTGGATAGTAATTGGTCTCACCATGGTATGGACTATAACTTTCAAAAGTTTGGTGTTCCCAACCACTATTCACATTATGGTCATAAAAAGGATGATGTACATATTCAAATTCAGGTCGATATTCATTGTATTGGCTTCTATCATACCAGTTTGACATTCTTAATTGCAAGGGAATTCTACACAATCACGAACAAGGCTGACTCGACTAAATCAAACCTATAAAATCTAGCAAAAAAAAAAGCATGATGGATCCACTTAGATTCTTTCTAAACCAGCTTCTAATCCTTCAAAAGGGAATTCATTACAATTTAAGCAAACCCCTCTGAAATCAATCCGAGTTAAAGTAAGTTGAATAGAGGCGAGGGAAGCTCAGTGGAGCTTTGATACCAAAGGCCTCACCGGTATTACAAGGTGGCGCAGTCACGCATTCAACCTACAGAAACCATCAAGAACTTTGAAGTATGCTTAAAATAGTAACCAATATTTTTCGAATGACTTTCCTGTTAAGCTCGTTACCCTATCGGTCTCGTTCTAGTCCAAATTTTAAGGCTTAGGCTCGCGTAGGTTACGTGTTCCTAAGGCGGGCAAGAAGGAAACGGTGATGAAATCCGAGTCTTTATCTTAATTTGGCCAGGACTTTCCCTTCACTAGAAAATTAAAGCAGCCGTATTCAAGTCCTCAGCATATATTCACCTTAAAGCAAACATTAAACCCGCTGACAGGAGATTCGCGGGTGTTTATAAGTTTACCTCCCGTACCAGACGGGTGAAGAACCGTTGTAGTCGACTCGGGCCACGACTCATATGTCATGTACGAACCCGAGGGGCGAGACGATATTGTAATCGTCGTCCTTCCCTGCAAACAATTTATATTTAAGGGTACCCTTCCGTAGGGTATAAAAAAAAGTACAATGTTCAATGTCCGTAAAAAAAAAAAGTCCAAAAATAAAAGATTACAGAAATAAAAACCTTAATTACAGTTTCTAAAAATAAAAATAAGATTATTTACAAAATCTTCTTCTTCACTCCTTTTGGATTTCTCTTCTCTTTCCTTTTTGGGCTTTGCCTTTCTTTTCAGCACTTTCTCTTTTTCTTTAGCTTAGCTCCAATCCTGAAAGCAAACAAAAATACCAAAACGCGTAAAAAAGAACAAATAAAATAGAACCTAAAACCAAATCTATAAACAAATCCGCGTCGGCGGCGCCAAAATTAACCAAATTTTTGTATAGTGGTAAATAGGGTTGTCGTTCACTCGGACTTGTTGAAATTGGTTTTAGTCTTAAATAATGGAAAATACTAAAAATAAGAAAATATATATACAAAAATGGTGACAGGATGAAGAGAGGTTGGGAATCGGGATTCCACTATTTTTCATGTTCCTGGAGTTCAGAAATTAATTGTAGACATTTATAGATCAAAACAAAAGAAATATCAACTATATTCTTTGCCAAAGTAGATTTCATAAAATATTACGCGTAGGTCATAAGCATGGCGCATAAAAATTACCTAAAACTAAGCACGCTCCATCAAACAAAGTCACGACTAGTTAATAGAAACCATAATTCATTAAAATTCAATGCAAATAGTAAATAAACAATTAATTGAGTTACCCCAATGGTGAAATCCAGCTTCCTCCATTGTCCCAAAGTTGGTGTTTAGCTCTTCATGTTGAAATACCTCTCAAAATAATTCATTGATGCTCAAATGATGTTTACAATGACGAGAAAAACAAGAAAATGGTATACACTGGATTTTGCGACGCATAAAGTTCGTCACAAGATAAACGATAAGAGCTAAGTGTTGTAAGCTCCATTCCACAGTCGCTGGAAAGGTGTTGCAAACTGTCGATAAATGCGACAGTTTCCAACGACTTTATTTGACGGGTCTTATGTTCTTCGTATCTTCATCACCAGCAACAAACTATTTTCTCTGCAACTCGTGATTTCTTCGTTCTCTCGTCTTCTAAACCTCTCCTCCTGATCCCCCCACCAAATGTGATACCAGAAGCCTATTTACACCCACAAGGTCTTCGAATATCACCCCATTACTCCAAATAATCTACATAACTCCGGGTTCTAGCCAAATTTAATCGAACCGAGGACCCATACCAATCCTGTTAGGCTCAGTCAAGTCTTCCCATGCAATTCCAGCTATTGAGTCTGGCTAAATCATCAACAAAAACTCGAATCCTAAATCTCCCAGTGATGAACACCGTTTCCCGCCAAACTTTAAATTTGAATTGAAGAAGATGGGTGATGTGGACAAAAATGGGTGTTGTGGAAAAAAAAAATGGGCTATATATAGCCATGGGTGACACTTATAAAAAATGGGGGTCCGTATAGAAAATTTCCTCCGGGGTGCTCCGATCAACTTTTTGAGCCGAATTTTCCAACAATATTTATTTCCAAAAAATACCTAAAAACACACAAAACACCATAATAAGTACGAAATCGAGTACTAACAATACAGAACATTGAGGACAAATTACACACAAAAATGTGTCTATCAGGGATCAACATAAAATTATTAGCGCTTGAATCTGGAATTATGAACCCTGGATTCAAAACCCTAATTTTGATCAATTGCTGAATCGATGATGAATTGAAAATCATTCATGAAATGAATGAGGGATCGACTACATGGGATGATGAATCGACCATGTAGCGCCCAGATGCTCAAGTGAGCAAAATATCAAAGTCTCCTGAAGACCAGTTGGTGAAAGGATGATTAAATGCTGGTTTAATCATTTATTAAAATAATGCCGATGTGAGCGTTAGGTAGTAAAACCTGATTATGAAGAGATGAGCGACCGACCAAGAGGTATGAGGCCGGCCCTTGGTGGTTGTGGGACCAACTGATGGTCATTCGAGCAAACTCCCAATTGTTTGAGAAGAGTTTGGATCCAATATGAGCAATTGAGCAAATTATGTCGAAATTGCTAAAACGTGTGGGACCGGCTATTTGCAAGCCTTAGGGCCAGCCTTGGTCGGTCAAGGGGATATGACCGTGTCACCATAATATCCGTGTCTCAGTCCTGAGAGTTTCGATATTTTCCGATGCGCGTTTGAGCAACATTTTGAGAAAATATGAAGGATTCAGGGTTTTGCTGAAACTAGGAAAATTCATGAGATGATGAAAATAATTAATAAAATAAGGGATTCATGAAGTGTGGGACCGGCTATGGACTAGACATGACCGTCCAGCCAATGTGCACAGTCCCAAGGTACTTTTCCCAATTTTATATAATTATTTGAGTAGGCATAAACTTACATGTTCGGATGTCAACATTGGATTTGCAATACGCAGTGCTAGACAAGCTTGCATTTAAAAAACATGTCATAACTATATATCATCTTAGTTGCACTTGTAGTCAAGGAATGCCAACAATCCTAGCGTTAGCAAAGATGAAATCGTAAATTCTCTTTTTTAGTAATGACCGGCAAATATTCTAATCCCAACCTAAAAATGTCCAAAAACTCTTTTATTTTGCACTTAGATCAATAAATAATACCACTTTCATTTTATTGTCGCATATGTAAGTTAAATTAGGGATTATCTCTTTTGAGCATATGGTGTTTTCTTCTATTTTCCTTGACAAGAGATAACTGATAATGAAGATTATGTGCGGGTCAAGGATTTGATGCAACCAAATGGAGAAGGATGGAATTTGCATCTCCTTCAACATCTGTTTGACCAAAAAACGTTTGACTTGATAAACAACATGAGAATACCAATTGCTTCTGAAGATAAGTTAATTTGAAAACTCTTAAAGCATGGTTGGTTTCTTTTAAATTCAGCTTATAGTAAACTTTATGAGATTAGTCTGGGGATATGTAGGTGTCTACTGAAATACAAGGATCAAATGTGAAGTGGAAAGAGTTGCGGAAAGTGAATACTTGGCCAAGAGTTAAACATTTCTTTTTGAAAATGTCTCTCTGATATATTCTAATAAAAGAAAGATTGTCCAGAACTTGTGAACATATTAATCAGTTATATCCAATGTGCAATCAACATATTGAAAGCATAATGTAGATATTTTTTCTATTCCCCTTTTCTAGGATTTGTTGATAGAAATTCTAGGTGGAAGTGCATTCCTTCAAAGACCTCATACTTCTAATGTCGAGATTTTTCAAAGCTAGCTTTTTCAGGATAAACAAAACTTACACGATAGTTGCGTAAATTTAACATTAATGGTGGTTGCATGGAGTATTTGGAATGATATATGCGAGACTGTTTTCTAAAATAAAAGTCCCGATCCTTGAGAAACTTCTTGGAAAATGATGTATTTTCAAAAAGTTGTAGTGATAGTGGTAAAAACTAGGTTCTTTTCGAACTTGTGAAGGGAATAAATTATTTTTAGATTTAAATAAATTTTAGAAGTAAATAAAACTTATTGCAAAATTGGTTTCAAGATATGAGAAAATAACCAAGACTCTGATTTCACTATTACGCATAAATGATGATGATAATTATCCCAAAACTCTAATTATCTTTTAAGTCCCTTATTTCTTAATCCACATATAATCTAGCAAATTCTCAAAAATTAATTGTATTCCCTAAGCATAGATTATCTAATCAAAGTATAACCTATCTAATTGAATCACAACTAATGACGAAAATTATGCAACAATTGAGAACTCTGCAAAAACCGTGATTGAGTGAATTATAAATTATAAATTAGAGAAAATAAAATGGTTACCACTCATTCATGCGTAAATAGCTTCCTCATTGCCTTGGTTGTGGGAGAATTAGCTCATCATCATGTTGGAAAAATACTCAAAAGATTTTATTAATGCTCAAAAGTTGATTACAAATGATGAAATAAGAAGAAAATCGTTTTAAGACCGTTCTTTGCGACCCACAGAAAGCGTCATGGAAGAACGGCACTTTAGAAGTGTTGGAAGCACAACACTGAAGTCGCGAGAAAGGAACTGACAATTGTCGCAAATATGCGACACTAATCAACGACTTTCCTGGACTGTACAATGTTCTTCGTGTTCTTGGCTGTGCAGCAGCAGAACTTCTTTTGTTGTCGACCTCTTCTTTCGATTCTCTCGGCTCTAACTCTCTCCCAATCACTTGCTAGTCTCCCTAGTCGACTCAAGGAGCCTTTATATAGCCGCAGCAACCGAAATATCTCGCTCATTAACCCACAATAATCCACCATTACTCGGTATTAAAGAAAAATATTCTAAGAATATTTTCTTCCCTGTTTTGCTTGATCACGCGTCTGCAGCTGTTGATTTTATGAAAACTCACCTTAATTGTCTTCTAAACGGTCCAAAAGTGTGCTAGAGTCCTCCATGCATCATCAGAACACGTCCGAATTCCTCAAAAATCCTCTCAAACCCGTGACAGACGTGAACTGCCATGTTCTCTGTTGATGAATTGTTTAGCCGATTCTAGCCAAATTCGATCGACCAGAACGCTTGCAATAGGTTTATATATATATCCCAGGAACAATCCCACCAAGTTTCAGCCATTTAATCACCGTCTAACATGTTCATTTCCTCAATCAAAAATCTGTCAGTGAAGATGAATTTTTTTTCCGCCAAAATGAAAATTAAAATTGTTGAAGAAGGTGCCCCTTAACCATAGCTGGGGTGCGAATAGAAATTTGGGTGGAAATAGTAATTTTCTGGGTTCCTCCGGGACATTTCTGGGACGTTTCCGGTACATTTCTGGGGTGCCTATGGTGCATTTCTGGAGTGCCTTTAGTAATTTTCTCCGGGGGTGTAAAACACTGCTTTTTGAGCCCATTTCGCCAAAAATGTTTATTTCCAAAAAATACCTAAAAACACACAAAACACCATAATAAGTAGAAAATCGAGTGTCAACAATATATAGTATTGAGATCAAATTAGACACAAAAATGTGTCTATCAAATACCCCCAAACTTATTATTTGCTAGTCCTCGAGCAAATTTATTCTAGAAAGGAAAATCATTTGAACCCCTATGTGGCCCTAGTGGCGGAGTGTTGTCTCCGGAGGGTTTACCAGAGGTGTACCCACAAAACCTTTACTCCAGACCCTAGCTATTTACACAGAACCTTGTAAGGCACTAAAGAATCTCCTTGGTTGGTATACTTATTGACTATATGAGGAAGTACCCTGATGCGAAATTCCAATTGCTGTACACGAGTTTGCACTCAAGCATACTAAAATTTATATAAAGTGACAAAGCTCAGATAGTTTCTGGACATCATAACCGAAGTCAGCCAATCACATGGAAAGATTAAGAAGATGGATAAAGAAAAAAATAGACGGTTTAAAGTGATGGTGTTTCCCATATCTGTCTGAAGGCCTCTTCCAAGGTGAACCTAACCTAAATGACTGAGATACCGGTCCTACTAATATAAACACACTGGCGTATACAAGGGAACCAGCGGTCAATAATCTTAACTCTAGGTCAACACAACTGGCATATACAAGGGTACCAGTGGTCTACTTTATTGAATTTTATTCCGTTTGGTCTAATGGATTTTTTTTTTGTATCTCAATCACTCTATTCCACCCTAGAAAAGGTAACAACTTGAATCGTGTGCCCCACCAAATCACTTAAAAAAAATAAAAACAGCAGGATTAGGATTCAACGAGATATGGCGAAACTACCATGTTTTTTTTTTTTAATTCTAACACCTGAGCTCTGTGCTTTTATGAATAGACTCTTTAGATGTTTCCATCTAATCAGATTGGTTCCTCAACTCCTTAAACCAAAATGCTTCCATCTACTTAGATTGGTTAGTGCCCTCCTTAATAAGCATAAATTTCTAGGCTCTGGAGTTTAATCTAACAAAAAGTTTCTTCCCCACCCCCAAACTTAAATCTAACATTGTCCTCAATGTTCTAAAGATGAAATTAAAAGAATGAACAAGGAAAAATTGATACCACTGGAGGGAAAAGAAATAAGGAAGGATATTACCGAATCACATGAGTGCGGGAGCCTCCCAGTAAATGCTAAATATATAGTCATTAGCTAGACATCAAGTACCTCTCAAAGAATTGTCACCTTCCGAAGTCGTATACCAATAGTCGAAACAATTGTGGGTCCATAAGACCAAATAGAGCTAACACGAGGATGAGAAAACTGCACTGGATTAGAAAAATGAACAGAAGGAGTACGTCCTTATCTAAGGTTTCTGTCAAGACAACTGGGTTTGCATGATTGAGCTTCTTATGTGTGTCTCGATAACTAGAGTCATCCGAAAAATGGGTCTATAATACCTGGGTTACCTCCTGGACAGTATCATGAGGATCGGGTTGTGGAGTATGAACAGATTCTAGTAATATCTCAGACGTACAAGACTCGAGTCCCAAGTTAGGGACTCGACTTAGGGATACTTGACGATCACTAGAACCATCACCACCCCCATACTTAGGGTTTTCACTACCCTCAGACAAACCTCTAATTATTGCCTGAATTTCCGGATCATCCCAGTCCTTAAAATACTCAAGAGATTTTTCTAGTTCGCTACCCCCAAACTTAGAATTTTTGCTGCCTCTACATAGACTAGTCACAATATTCCTAATTTCTAGACCATCGGGTTCTTGAAAAAAGGTCAATTGCTTTCTCTAAGTTGTAATCAGGTGGTTCATCTTCAGCTTGCTTCATATCCGCTATGGTCCGCTCTAAAGTTTCCTTATTTTCTTTAATCACGGTCTCTGGCCTAGTCTCGTGATCACTATCCAAATCGGAAGCTATAATCACAGGAAAGATTCTGGTGGGCCTAAAAATGTATACTTAGGATCCAACTTAGGAGACTCTTTTAAATGAGGTATTAGGGTAGACTCAGAAGCTAGTAATGGTTCAAACCTATCTTTCCATATATCAGTATCTAAACACAGGAATAGAATCCAATAGAGCATTTACTTGTTCAATGTTGCTATCATCATCGAAATCCAATCTAAAATGGGATAGACAACTCTTTAGCGGATCTTCTGATATGATGTTTGGTAATGACTCCTGATCTAAGGTTCCTATCATGTTCACCTCTTCAATACTCGAGTCATCTAGTTCAGAGGGTAGCTTACTGATATGAAATATGTTCAGCTCAATAGTCATATTACCAAAAGACAAATTCATAATACCATTTCGACAATTAATGATCGCATTGGATGTAGCTAAAAACGGGCGACCTAAAATCACTGGTATTTGGTTCTCTGGGTCAGGTACAGGTTGAGTATATAGGATAATAAAATCCACTGGATAAATAAACTTTTCGACCTCTATAAGAACATCCTCGATCATACCACGAGGAATTTTAACGGACCTATCAGCTAACTGAAGTGTCATCTGGGTAGGTTTCATCTCACCAAGTCCTAGCTTAAGGTACACATGGTATGGCATTAAGTTCACACTGGCTCCTAAGTCAAGCAACGCTTTCTCCAAACCGTATTTACCTATTGTACAAGCAATGGTAGGGGACCCTAGATCTTTACACTTATGAATAGTGGTATTCTGAATAATAGAACTCACATGACTGGCTATAAAGGCTTTCTTCTGGACACTGAGCTTACGATTTCGTGTACACAAGTCCTTAAGGAACTTGGCATAAAAGGGAATCTGCCTAATTGTATCTAATAATGGAAGGTTGATATTAACCTGCTTAAAAACCTCCAATATATCATTAAAGTTGGACTCCCTCTTAGTCAGAACTAGCAGTTGTGGGAATGGGGCTCTGGGAACAAAATCAGACTCAACATGACCCTCATTGGTCTCTTTAGAGACTCTATCAGTCTCTTCATTCTCTGGTTCAGACGGGTGAACTACAACATGTTCACTATCAGGCATGGCAACCTTGTTGTCTACTTTCTTTCCACTCCTAAGGGTTGTGACAACATTCACATGATTGTAAGATTTCTCCCCTTTGGGATTAGGCTCAGTATGACTAGGGAACTTTCCATCTTCTCTCTCACTTATCAACTTAGCTATTTGTCCTACTTGAAGTTTTAATTCGGCAAGACTTTGAGAATTATCCTTCAATTCTTGCCTAGTTTCTTGTTGAAAGCTCATGTGGTTCTTTGATAGCATTATGAGATTTTCTTTTAAAGCAGAGATCTTTTTCTCGGAAGTGTTTTGAAACTGAGTTTGACCCGAAGAGTTCTTAAAACCAAATCCTGGGGGAGGCTGAGAATTACTAGACTGTCCTTGATTCTGACCCTTAGACCAAGAAAAATTAGGATGGTTTCTCCAACCAGGATTGTAGGTCTCTGAGTATGGGTCAATCTTCCGACGGTTCTCAAACCTAGCATTGTTATAGACAACATGAGCTTGCTCTTCACTAACCTGACCTTCCCAAAATGAATTATCGGGCTCTATTTCACAACTAGAGACTTGAGAGGCTCTATTAGGTTCAACAAGGGACCTATTTTTAGACTGACCCATTTCCAAAGCCTCTAACCTTCTAGACAAAGCAGCAAACTTAGCATCAGACGCAAAATTCGTATATACCATATTGGTGCTACTTTTATTGACCAAGAGTCTTTTAAGGGGTTCAACACAAGATTCCCACTGTTGGGATTTTTCAGCGATAACTTCTAAGAAGGTAAAAGCATCATCAGCATTTTTACTAGTGAACTCACCAGCGCACATAGACTCAACCATGGCTTTGGTCGAATAGTCCAAACTATCATAAATAATTTGTACGAGTTTCATCTTATCAAATCCATGGTGAGGACACTGAGATAGGATATCATTGAATCTATCTAAAAATCTATAAAGATACTCTCCCTCTTGTTGCACACTAGCACTAATTTTCTGCCTAACAGTTGCAGTTTTATGCTTAGGGTAGAATTTCATATAGAAAGCAGCAATAAGTTCCTGCCATGCTTCAATGGATTCAGATGGTAGGTTGTTCATCCAGGTCTTGGCTTTATCTCTCATGGAAAAGGGAAACATCTTAAGTTTCAAGATTTCATCAGTAAGGTCTTTTATTCTAATTGTCCCACAAATTTCCTCAAAGTCCCTAATATGGAAATAAGGGTTCTCATCATCTTTTTCTAAGAATATAGGGATCATCTGGAGAATACTAGGTTTTATCTCGAAATTAGCCGTAGTGGCTGGCAATTTAATGCACGAAGCTCGGTTGATCCTAGTTGGGAACATGTAATATTTCAAAGTTGCCATCGCTGGCACAACAGAAGTACTAGGGGTACTTTCCTCACGAAGAGACAGATTCTCAAAACTGAAGTTTCCAAAAACAGGGCTCTCAAAAGAACAATCCTAGAGCTCTCTGCTTATATCAGAAGAACTACTAGGTTTTTCGCCAATCAATCGACCTAGAGTATCTCTTTTCCAAGCCCTATTAACAAAATCGAGCATACACTAAAAAAATCAAAAAGAAATAAAAATCCTAATAGGAAGGTTCTAGCAATCACACAGCAGGCTGACTCGACTTTACCACAGCAAACCTAGAGATTTCTAGCAAACAACAAGCATGATGGCTCACTTAGATTGTTTCTAGACTAGCTTCTATCTCTCGAAGGTGAATTCGTTACAATTTAATCAAACCCCTCTGGAATCAGTCTGAGTCAAAGTAAGTTGAATCGAGGCGAGGGAAGCTTAGTGGAGCTTTGATACCCAAGGCCTCACCGCATTACAAGGCAGCGCAGTCACACATTCAACTCACAGAAGCCATCATGAACTTCGAAGTATGCTAAGAGAATAACCAATATCCTTCGAAAATTTTTCCTAACAAGCTCGATACCCTATAGGTCTCTTTCTAATCAGATTTTAAAGCTTGGGTTCGCGTTAGGTTTTGTTTTCCTAAGGCGGGCAAGAAGGGAGCAGTGATGAAATCCGAACCCTTATCTTGTTTAGGCCAGGCCTTGCCCTTTACTAGGAAAATAAAGACAATCCGGTTAGTCCTCAAACAATTAGCACCTTAAGGAGTACAATAACTCGCTTGCAGGGGATCCGCGAGTGTTTCGATTGGGCTTACCTCCCGTACCAGACGGGGGATGAACCGTTGTCGTCGACTCGGGCCACGACTCCTATGCCTTGTGCGAACCCGAGGGGCCGAGGTGATATTGTAATCACCATCCTTCTCTGCACACAATTTAATTTATTTTTTTTAAGACCCTTCCGTAGGGTTAAAAAAAATAAAATCCAAGTCCAATTTAAAGTTAAAAAAAAAAAACTACAGTTTTCCTCACACACTCTAAAAAAATTAAAAATTATATCCTAAAATTGTCCTCTTTTCTTCTCTTTTCGCTTTTCGCTTTAAGATTTTTCCTCTCCAAGTCCTTAGTTTTCACTTTGAACCTAAAATAAAGACAAAAAGAAACGTAAAAAGGAACAAACAATTCTAAAAAAAAACAATAAACCTAAAAAGAAAAATCTACCTAAGCACAGGTCCGTGTCGGCGGCGCCAAAATTTTGATGTATTTTCAAAAGTTGTAGTGACAGTGGTAAAAACTGGGTTCTTTTCGAACTTGTGAAGGGAATAAATTTTTTTTAGATTTAAATAAATTTTAGAAGTAAATAAACTTATTGCAAAATTGGTTTCAAGATATGAGCAAATAACCAAGACTCTGATTATCCCAAAACTCTAATTATCTTTTAAGTCCCTTATTTCTTAATCCACATATAATCAGGCAAATTCTCAAAAATTAATTGTATCCCCTAAACATAGATTGTCTAATCAAAGTATAACCTTTCTAATTGAATCACAACTAATGACGAAAATTATGCACCAATTGAGAAGTCTGCAAAAACAGTAATTGAGTGAATTATAAATTATAAATTAGAGAAAATAAAATGGTTACCACTCATTCATGCGTAAATAGATTCCTCATTGCCTTGGTTGTGGGAGAATTAGCTCATCATCATATTGGAAAAATACTCAAAAGATTTTATTAATGCTCAAAAGTTGATTACAAATGATGAAATAAGAAGAAAATCGTTTTAAGACCGTTCTTTGCCACCCACAGAAAGCGTCATGGAAGAACGACACTTTAGAAGTGTTGTAAGCACAACACCGAAGTCGCGGGAAAGGAACTGAGAATTGTCACAAATATGCGACACTAATCAACGACTTTCCTGGACTGTACAATGTTCTTCGTGTTCTTGGCCGTGCAGCAGCAGAACTTCTTTTGTTGTCGACTTCTTATCTCGATTCTCTCGACTCTAACTCTCTCCCAATCACTTGCTAGTCTCCCTAGTCGACTCAAGGAGCCTTTATATAGCCGCAACAACCAAAATATCTCGCTCATTAACCCACAATAATCCTCCATTACTCGGTATTAAAGAAAAATATTCTAAGAATATTTTCTTCCCTGTTTTGTTTGATCACGCGTCTGCAGCTGTTGATTTTATGAAAACTCACCTTAATAGTCTTCTAAACGGTCCAAAAGTGTGCTAGAGTCCTCCATGCATCATCAGAACACGTCTGAATTCCTCAAAAATCCTCTCAAACCCGTGACAGACGTGAACTGCCATGTTCTCTGTTGATGAATTGTTTAGCCGATTCTAGCCAAATTCAATCGACCAGAACGCTTGCAATAGGTTTATATATATCCCAGGAACAATCCCACCAAGTTTCAGCCATTTAGTCACCGTCTAACATGTTCATTTCCTCAATCAAAAATCTGTCAGTGAAGATGAATTTTTTTTCCTGCCAAAATGAAAATTCAAATTGTTGAAAAAGGTGCCCCTTAACCATAGCTGGGGTACGAATAGCAATTTGGGTGGAAATAGTAATTTTTCTGGGTTCCTCCGGGACATTTCTGGGACGTTTCCGGTTCATTTATGGGGTGCCTTTAGTAATTTTCTCCGGGGTGTAAAACACTGCTTTTTGAGCCCATTTCGCCAAAAATGTTTATTTCCAAAAAATACCTAAAAACACACAAAACACCATAATAAGTACAAAATCGAGTGCCAACAATATATATTATTGAGATCAAATTAGACACAAAAATGTGTCTATCAGAAAACTATATGTTTTGCTAGCTATATTGGAAGGCTATACATAAATAGAGAACTAATGCAATCTTCAGTACAGGGAAACATGCAGATTACAACTTATTGGAAACCACCTGAGCAACCTTTTCTTACAATAAATTATGATGCTTCTTTCGATCCAAATACTAGACTAACAAGAGGTGCTTTGATTTTGCGTGATTTTGCAGGAAAATGGTGGGGTTATGCAACAAAATGATATGCAAGAATAAGTGATGCTGAGCAAGCAGAATGTCTAGCTTTCTTGATGCAGTGAAATGGAAGAAGGAGATGCAGATCATGCAATGTTTGAAACTGATATAAAGAGCATTGGAATGTATATCAATAATGCTTCACCTGTTATAGAGTAGGAAATAAGCAATTTTGCTTGATGCTTCAGATATTTTAAAGTCAATTCATTTCTGGAAATGCGAATTCATTCCAAGGTTATGTAATAAAGTAGCTAGATGATAAACTTGCTATATTCATTCGAAAATTTAGAGTCATGGAGTTTTGTTCTGGTATACCTCATAATGTGATTGAGGGTCAACTGTTGTTAGACAGTCTGAACCTTATGAGTTAACAAAATTAATCTTCCGCAGCAAAAAAATAATAATTCAAGATGTCATTCCTAACAAAAAAAAATATTCTGCTATCAACATTAATTTTTGAATGTTAGGGATGACAGGTGAAGGTTTGTGAATTGCTAGGGTCTGCAGACTACTGGTGCTTTTTCATGAGTCCAATGGATTGGAGGTGGTTTTTCATGGGTACCAGATTCCAACCCATCCATATACAATTATTAATTGTGTAGTTTTGTAACTTTAATAGATTCCTAAAGGGCAAGACTGATATGACACGACTAATTAAAAAGCAGGGTCGTAGGCCCAAACTAATTTTTAGGCTCTATCGCTTGATGTAAGATATTTGTTAGATTTTTAAATTTAGTTAAACATATCTTTTGATCAAATATGATATTTAGCAACAACAAAAAGAAAAAATTATTGTCAGGTGACTCAAACCCATTAATTGCTCGAGTAATTAATCTTTGCATTTGTGTTGATTGTATTTCTTTTTAATATGTTTAAGTATATTATATCGAATAATATTAGAAGTTACAGAAGAATAAACGTAATTACAAATCATACAACTAAAACCATTCAAAGAGATTGAGCCCCAGCCGTAGGCCGGGATGATATCTAGTCATTGTTTATGTTTATCTAAATTTAAAATACATGATCTAACTTTGATTATTAGGCATGAATTTTAGGAAAAGGGTCTTAATTAGACTCACATATGAAAATTACAACAAATAAAGGTCTAACAGTGTCCACAATCATACGAGCAAACTAAAAACAAAAACCAAATAAAATAGTTAGGTTTAGAGGTGTTCAAACGTAGCGGGTATAGAGCAAATTATAATCAAGCACGGGTTTAATATTACACCTCAAAATTGAGCGAACATATAATCTCCGTCTCAGCGACAGGCGAAGGTATTGGATACACCTAACTTATATAATAACTTATTGGGTAGGTAGGGTCCTTATACTAGCGATTTTATTTTTGTTTTTATCTTTAAAATAAAGAAAGATAATCTAATAGTTTTATTTTCATGATTTATAAAGAGGATACCAATTCTATTAGGGATTGATACCCGTATACCAATCCTAACCGTTGGATCGATGAAGTAGTATCAGTCCTTAGTAAGACCGGTATCCCCGTACAAATCATGTTTATTTAGCTTTTGTTCTGGGGATAACTTGTGGATCGTTGGATTATGAGGCAAACGAGATACTATCTAAACCACTCGCCATGCCTATATAAGAGTAGTATCGTTTCTTAAGAAACCCTAGAAACAGTTCAGCCTCCTTCAGAAAAACAAAACAAAAAAAAGTTCAGCCTCCTTCTCTCCGTTTGATCTAGATGTATAATTCTAGGGTTACGGTCTCAGATTGTGCACTAAAGATGGGTAAGTCAACGTCCGGCGGTGGCGATTCATCATCTCTCCTTATGCCTGGGGTTAAATCAGATGATCGATCTAGAGAGAGGAAACCCCGCAAAATCAGATGTCCTGCTATCGCTAAAACACCAGATGAACTTGAGGCATCCTTCATACAACTATACGCTGCTTACAGCGAAGCAGCAGCTCATAATAAGGAGGAGGGTGAATTCGCTGATTGTGAAAAGAAACTTATTGAGGTAATCAGAGGTTTTAGAAATCTCAAAATAGTTTATAGTAATGTTCGTCAATTTTTTCGTCAGGTTTTAGATCTTAAGAAGGCTGTTCCATTGATGATTGATTTATTGAAATATGATAAATGCGGGAAGCGTTTAGCTAGTTGTATTCTTATTACTTTCGAAGAGCTAACTCATGTGGCATTTCAAGTTCCTAGTCAAGAGATACAAGTTGGCAAATTGGTTAAATCTCTAGTTGAAATGGAAGCCTTGGAAGTATTTGTTTCTACTCTTGGTAAGATTTCTGAAGACGATGATTTACGAGCAGTACAAACTATTGCGCAGATGATTTTTCAAGGAAGAGCAGCTGTAGCAAAAACCGCGAGCAGTTCCAGGGAACTGATTATTTGGGTATCAGCAGCAATAAGAGGTACCAAATGGGATGCAAAAGTGTGTGCTGTGGGTTTTTTACATACTCTTTTGATGAATTATACGGAAAATAGACTTCTATTGGGAACGGACACCCTACCTGCTGTTGTAGATGCTCTTTCATCTCTTATTATGAGTCCTGAAGAAGAAAAAACAGAAAAACAAAAAAGAAAAGAAGAAGAAGAAGACCTGCCTTTGACTTTGTTTGGTTGTTTATTTTTTCTATTAGAATATCCGGACAACAAAGTGCATTTTGTCAATGCTGGAGGAATCGAGGCAATGATTAAACTTTTACAGGACGGGCAGAAATTGGGTGATTATATTTATGGATCTGCGATTGTGGCACTTGATATAGTGAAAGATTGTCTTGCTGCTTCTGACAAGTTTGAGAATGATGATTTGGAATTGGGCATTGCAATATTCCCTGCTTCCATGGATATGGTAAGTCTCTTAAATTTATTACATGTCTGAAGAATTCTTTTAAGTATAAATAATTAGGTTGTGAATAATTCTGCCTATTACGTTATGGTAATTAGAAGGTTCTGAACAATGTAATTGCATTGCGAAGCATGGACATTGCAAGGTTAGTAACACTAGCCAAAAATATATGGCAAATGGAATTATTATCCATCACCTTCCTTTAGTTAGAGAAAATGATTTGTGGAAGGGTTTAAACTAGCATTCTAGGATTTTGGTATGCATATGATTTTGTGGCTTATGTTGCTGGAAGTTTTATAAGTACTAACTGGAAACATGTATGATCTTGTATAAGATTGTTTTGCCTGCAACTTATGATGTAAATGTTTTTAATCTTTATAAGAAATATATCTAGTATTCACAAGATTTACTTTGGTTACTTTCTCAGATTCTGAGCACTACGCATTGTAAAGAAGAAATTGAAGAACGTCTTATATCTCTAATCGAATCATTAACTGGTAAGGCAAGCAAAATTTGTAGCTTAACTGACTTATTGATGTTATTGATGTTTTTTTTTGTCTGTTGGTTAGTCTTTGAGTGCCTAGATTTCCGAAATATAGTTGCGTGTCTTAAAGATTCTTGTTTTAGTCCATGGTCTCTTCCTTTCTGGATACCTTGTTGCCAATTTAAAGGATAAATCAGGGTTCAGACACATTGACGTCTCAGAAAAAAGATGTTATGTTTGGGCGTTTAGGCCTGGATTATGAGAGCATCCCTTTGAATCCTACATCCCTACCATAAATCTATATGTCGCTTTCTCTAAGTTTCTAAACAATCTGTCAGGCCTTAGTAATATGAACATTGAGATGCAGGTATATAACAGATTAAGAAAGTTTTGGGGAACAATGACCTAATGGCCCATCACACTTTAGCCAACTCCCCTCTCACGATTTAATAGGCTCGTCAAACCTTTATTTTATTTTTTAATTATTAAGGTTGCTTCAAGTTTTCCGAATAAGTTGGATGAACTCCCTTGTCAAGGTGTAACTTCTGGAGAAATATATCTTTGACCAAAGCTTCTTCACATCGAAACAGAAAGAAATTGGAGTCCTTAAGAAGAAAACAAGATGATTCTCAAATTATTACTGTGTACATGGCCTGATTGCGGTACGCAACTGCATTTTATCTACTCAATTCAGTCCGCAATCTGTATGATTTTTCCATGATGGGAAGTGTCTGCTCATCTTCTCTGGAAGTCGTGTGATATTCTTGGCGGGGTATTTATAAAAAGTTTAACTAAGCTTGTTGTTGGTGTCCTCATGTCTAAGATTTGGCAGTCGGTTATTTTCTGGTGATGAGCTATCATCTAGTCTTGTATTTTTTACGTATTTTTTGTCTATGTGAAGAACCATTGATTTGTATACCTTCCTGCTTTCATCTTTGAAATTCACTGATGGCTATCTTATCTTGTTCAGGTGGCAAGACGGAAAATTATACATTGTTAGAAAAGTTTGGGGAGAATGATTGGGAAAGAATCACTTGGCTTATGGAGCTCTTCACACGGTAATGCACCCTACCTGTTTGGTTGTCCAAGTCAAATTTAATCAAAGCTAGAATTTGTATTTTGAATTTATTCTTCTTGAGTTATTAAAAGCACAGTTTCCAGAGATGTCTGACATTTCCTGAGATTCCTTAGCGGCTTCTGATCGACTTAATATCGTGCAGATATTCCAAAAGAGTTGGCGCAGTGGCGAATCGTCTCAAAAGCGAACAGGTTGCTTACATTTTCATGTCGCTTTTTTCTCATGATATCAGCTTGAAGTTTATTTGTTTTGATGTCAAATATCTTATAACCTTGTTTATCTCTTCTGCATATAATATTACAGCTGGACTCGTTTGAGCTCTACAAGAAAAAATGTGGAGATGGATTCTCCACGCTTCAGGTCAGCATTGATGTTGTTATAGTTATGAATATTGCAACTGCAAAGAAAAATTGGATAAAGTAATCCTTTTACGTCTTATGCTTTTTGACGAGTAGAAAATAAAAAGATCTAAGCAGAGTTGGAGTTTGAAGTGTTTTTGCAAAATATTGTTAATGAGAGACAGAAATGAAAAACTATCTGTGCTTCCTTTTTATTGTGAATGATTTTCTTTTTATCTTTTAGATCTTATCTCTTTCCTTTTGAATCTAATGTTTTCCTATCATGGATCTGCAGTCGATTGCTGTTATTCTTGGTTATCTTTGGTTGCCCGAGTGAGTGTTCCCATCTACTTCTCTTGTTTTGATCTTTATCTGTATAAAGCCACTGCATGTGATATTTAACACAAGGTTATTATACTGGATTTGTAGGATAAAGGCTAAGATTGAAAGTGAACTGTCTCGTCACCGGATAGAGAAGAAACTTGTGCTAGATGTTCTCTCGGTATGTATTCAAATAAGTCCCGTTCATTTGTGTCAAGTATTTTCATCATGTGATTGTTAATTTATATGGCATCAACCTTTTTGGAATTTGTTCAGTTTGTCTTGCTTGTAGTAGATTTGTTATTATCAGGATATGCGATCCATTGACTTCTTGTACTATAAAAAACTGTTGAGTTTTTCGTAGGTGATGAAGTGTTTTCTGTTTGGAACTGTTAGAATGGTGTTTCCTTATTCGAACTTTTCAGTGTCCTAGGGTTTATTAAGCAGTGA
>NC_039361.1:163631478-163673241 GCF_003573695.1 Papaver somniferum
AAACATATCTTTTGATCAAATATGATATTTAGCAACAACAAAAAGAAAAAATTATTGTCAGGTGACTCAAACCCATTAATTGCTCGAGTAATTAATCTTTGCATTTGTGTTGATTGTATTTCTTTTTAATATGTTTAAGTATATTATATCGAATAATATTAGAAGTTACAGAAGAATAAACGTAATTACAAATCATACAACTAAAACCATTCAAAGAGATTGAGCCCCAGCCGTAGGCCGGGATGATATCTAGTCATTGTTTATGTTTATCTAAATTTAAAATACATGATCTAACTTTGATTATTAGGCATGAATTTTAGGAAAAGGGTCTTAATTAGACTCACATATGAAAATTACAACAAATAAAGGTCTAACAGTGTCCACAATCATACGAGCAAACTAAAAACAAAAACCAAATAAAATAGTTAGGTTTAGAGGTGTTCAAACGTAGCGGGTATAGAGCAAATTATAATCAAGCACGGGTTTAATATTACACCTCAAAATTGAGCGAACATATAATCTCCGTCTCAGCGACAGGCGAAGGTATTGGATACACCTAACTTATATAATAACTTATTGGGTAGGTAGGGTCCTTATACTAGCGATTTTATTTTTGTTTTTATCTTTAAAATAAAGAAAGATAATCTAATAGTTTTATTTTCATGATTTATAAAGAGGATACCAATTCTATTAGGGATTGATACCCGTATACCAATCCTAACCGTTGGATCGATGAAGTAGTATCAGTCCTTAGTAAGACCGGTATCCCCGTACAAATCATGTTTATTTAGCTTTTGTTCTGGGGATAACTTGTGGATCGTTGGATTATGAGGCAAACGAGATACTATCTAAACCACTCGCCATGCCTATATAAGAGTAGTATCGTTTCTTAAGAAACCCTAGAAACAGTTCAGCCTCCTTCAGAAAAACAAAACAAAAAAAAGTTCAGCCTCCTTCTCTCCGTTTGATCTAGATGTATAATTCTAGGGTTACGGTCTCAGATTGTGCACTAAAGATGGGTAAGTCAACGTCCGGCGGTGGCGATTCATCATCTCTCCTTATGCCTGGGGTTAAATCAGATGATCGATCTAGAGAGAGGAAACCCCGCAAAATCAGATGTCCTGCTATCGCTAAAACACCAGATGAACTTGAGGCATCCTTCATACAACTATACGCTGCTTACAGCGAAGCAGCAGCTCATAATAAGGAGGAGGGTGAATTCGCTGATTGTGAAAAGAAACTTATTGAGGTAATCAGAGGTTTTAGAAATCTCAAAATAGTTTATAGTAATGTTCGTCAATTTTTTCGTCAGGTTTTAGATCTTAAGAAGGCTGTTCCATTGATGATTGATTTATTGAAATATGATAAATGCGGGAAGCGTTTAGCTAGTTGTATTCTTATTACTTTCGAAGAGCTAACTCATGTGGCATTTCAAGTTCCTAGTCAAGAGATACAAGTTGGCAAATTGGTTAAATCTCTAGTTGAAATGGAAGCCTTGGAAGTATTTGTTTCTACTCTTGGTAAGATTTCTGAAGACGATGATTTACGAGCAGTACAAACTATTGCGCAGATGATTTTTCAAGGAAGAGCAGCTGTAGCAAAAACCGCGAGCAGTTCCAGGGAACTGATTATTTGGGTATCAGCAGCAATAAGAGGTACCAAATGGGATGCAAAAGTGTGTGCTGTGGGTTTTTTACATACTCTTTTGATGAATTATACGGAAAATAGACTTCTATTGGGAACGGACACCCTACCTGCTGTTGTAGATGCTCTTTCATCTCTTATTATGAGTCCTGAAGAAGAAAAAACAGAAAAACAAAAAAGAAAAGAAGAAGAAGAAGACCTGCCTTTGACTTTGTTTGGTTGTTTATTTTTTCTATTAGAATATCCGGACAACAAAGTGCATTTTGTCAATGCTGGAGGAATCGAGGCAATGATTAAACTTTTACAGGACGGGCAGAAATTGGGTGATTATATTTATGGATCTGCGATTGTGGCACTTGATATAGTGAAAGATTGTCTTGCTGCTTCTGACAAGTTTGAGAATGATGATTTGGAATTGGGCATTGCAATATTCCCTGCTTCCATGGATATGGTAAGTCTCTTAAATTTATTACATGTCTGAAGAATTCTTTTAAGTATAAATAATTAGGTTGTGAATAATTCTGCCTATTACGTTATGGTAATTAGAAGGTTCTGAACAATGTAATTGCATTGCGAAGCATGGACATTGCAAGGTTAGTAACACTAGCCAAAAATATATGGCAAATGGAATTATTATCCATCACCTTCCTTTAGTTAGAGAAAATGATTTGTGGAAGGGTTTAAACTAGCATTCTAGGATTTTGGTATGCATATGATTTTGTGGCTTATGTTGCTGGAAGTTTTATAAGTACTAACTGGAAACATGTATGATCTTGTATAAGATTGTTTTGCCTGCAACTTATGATGTAAATGTTTTTAATCTTTATAAGAAATATATCTAGTATTCACAAGATTTACTTTGGTTACTTTCTCAGATTCTGAGCACTACGCATTGTAAAGAAGAAATTGAAGAACGTCTTATATCTCTAATCGAATCATTAACTGGTAAGGCAAGCAAAATTTGTAGCTTAACTGACTTATTGATGTTATTGATGTTTTTTTTTGTCTGTTGGTTAGTCTTTGAGTGCCTAGATTTCCGAAATATAGTTGCGTGTCTTAAAGATTCTTGTTTTAGTCCATGGTCTCTTCCTTTCTGGATACCTTGTTGCCAATTTAAAGGATAAATCAGGGTTCAGACACATTGACGTCTCAGAAAAAAGATGTTATGTTTGGGCGTTTAGGCCTGGATTATGAGAGCATCCCTTTGAATCCTACATCCCTACCATAAATCTATATGTCGCTTTCTCTAAGTTTCTAAACAATCTGTCAGGCCTTAGTAATATGAACATTGAGATGCAGGTATATAACAGATTAAGAAAGTTTTGGGGAACAATGACCTAATGGCCCATCACACTTTAGCCAACTCCCCTCTCACGATTTAATAGGCTCGTCAAACCTTTATTTTATTTTTTAATTATTAAGGTTGCTTCAAGTTTTCCGAATAAGTTGGATGAACTCCCTTGTCAAGGTGTAACTTCTGGAGAAATATATCTTTGACCAAAGCTTCTTCACATCGAAACAGAAAGAAATTGGAGTCCTTAAGAAGAAAACAAGATGATTCTCAAATTATTACTGTGTACATGGCCTGATTGCGGTACGCAACTGCATTTTATCTACTCAATTCAGTCCGCAATCTGTATGATTTTTCCATGATGGGAAGTGTCTGCTCATCTTCTCTGGAAGTCGTGTGATATTCTTGGCGGGGTATTTATAAAAAGTTTAACTAAGCTTGTTGTTGGTGTCCTCATGTCTAAGATTTGCCAGTCGGTTATTTTCTGGTGATGAGCTATCATCTAGTCTTGTATTTTTTACGTATTTTTTGTCTATGTGAAGAACCATTGATTTGTATACCTTCCTGCTTTCATCTTTGAAATTCACTGATGGCTATCTTATCTTGTTCAGGTGGCAAGACGGAAAATTATACATTGTTAGAAAAGTTTGGGGAGAATGATTGGGAAAGAATCACTTGGCTTATGGAGCTCTTCACACGGTAATGCACCCTACCTGTTTGGTTGTCCAAGTCAAATTTAATCAAAGCTAGAATTTGTATTTTGAATTTATTCTTCTTGAGTTATTAAAAGCACAGTTTCCAGAGATGTCTGACATTTCCTGAGATTCCTTAGCGGGCTTCTGATCGACTTAATATCGTGCAGATATTCCAAAAGAGTTGGCGCAGTGGCGAATCGTCTCAAAAGCGAACAGGTTGCTTACATTTTCATGTCGCTTTTTTCTCATGATATCAGCTTGAAGTTTATTTGTTTTGATGTCAAATATCTTATAACCTTGTTTATCTCTTCTGCATATAATATTACAGCTGGACTCGTTTGAGCTCTACAAGAAAAAATGTGGAGATGGATTCTCCACGCTTCAGGTCAGCATTGATGTTGTTATAGTTATGAATATTGCAACTGCAAAGAAAAATTGGATAAAGTAATCCTTTTACGTCTTATGCTTTTTGACGAGTAGAAAATAAAAAGATCTAAGCAGAGTTGGAGTTTGAAGTGTTTTTGCAAAATATTGTTAATGAGAGACAGAAATGAAAAACTATCTGTGCTTCCTTTTTATTGTGAATGATTTTCTTTTTATCTTTTAGATCTTATCTCTTTCCTTTTGAATCTAATGTTTTCCTATCATGGATCTGCAGTCGATTGCTGTTATTCTTGGTTATCTTTGGTTGCCCGAGTGAGTGTTCCCATCTACTTCTCTTGTTTTGATCTTTATCTGTATAAAGCCACTGCATGTGATATTTAACACAAGGTTATTATACTGGATTTGTAGGATAAAGGCTAAGATTGAAAGTGAACTGTCTCGTCACCGGATAGAGAAGAAACTTGTGCTAGATGTTCTCTCGGTATGTATTCAAATAAGTCCCGTTCATTTGTGTCAAGTATTTTCATCATGTGATTGTTAATTTATATGGCATCAACCTTTTTGGAATTTGTTCAGTTTGTCTTGCTTGTAGTAGATTTGTTATTATCAGGATATGCGATCCATTGACTTCTTGTACTATAAAAAACTGTTGAGTTTTTCGTAGGTGATGAAGTGTTTTCTGTTTGGAACTGTTAGAATGGTGTTTCCTTATTCGAACTTTTCAGTGTCCTAGGGTTTATTAAGCAGTGACAACGATTAGGAGTATTGTAAGAAACTTCCTGATGGGAACCTTTTATTTTTCATTCATGACAGGAATACCGTGACAACATTGGCAACGCGGGTGGTACGAAGACGGTGATCGAGAAATGCATAGCTCGCCTTGAGGTTATAAGTGTTTATTAGAAGCTAAAACCTTCGATAGGAGTTGAGTACGGAATATGCCCATCTGAACTTTTATCTTGAATGTATGACAGGAAAATTATGACCAGAGTATGGAGCTGGATGCACAGGAAAATTCTGGCCAGAGGATGGAGCTGGGTGTACCGGAAAAGCCTGACCAGGAGTTGGAGATGGAGATGGAGGCAAGTAGCAAGCGGCAACGAGTGCACAACCGTCGATAGTTAAAGTTTATTTGAGGTTAAAACCTTTGTTTGGAGTTAGTATTGAATATACTGGATAGTTGCTTTTTTTTTCTTTCATCACATGTATGATAGGAATATCATGAAAATATTGGTGATTGGATGACCCTGAAGAAAGTGAACAATCCAGAGTACATGTTATGGTTTTTAATCTGTTTATTAGATTATGTTTTTATGGCTTTGGTTCTGTTATGTTTTTATGGCTTTAGATTATGTTTTTATGGCTTTAGCTCCCACAAATTGTGTCGCAGTTAACGATAAAAGATTTAATCATAGAGTAATGATTTTGTACCAAATTCTATCACTACATGTATTGATAGATCAATATGCACTTCGTTCACTACATGTATTGATAGATCAATATATTATCTTTCTTTTCTTTTTTTTATAAAAAAACTTAGACAAAAGCCCAAGAGCCAGTCAGTCACAGTGGCAGCAGTGCTGGTACCAAGCCTGCTTAATCTAATTCCCTTGCTGCAAATAACGACCTTGATCAAAAACATTAATATAAGAGGGAATTAGATCTAAATTTTAGTAGTCTATTACTCTATTATTTTACTAGTCTCACTTGCGTTTTTTTTTGTTTCTTTCTTCCTAGGCAGAGATGGATACAAACTTCAAAATCTTTTAATGAAAATCATGATGTTTTTGTAAGTTGGAGATCTCAAATTATTTATTATCTGGAAAAGTCGAAGCTCTTCTTCGTTTTAAAAAAGAAAAAGAAAACAAGTAGATCTAAACTGCTGAAATGATTGATCAATTATTTCATTTTGATGTTACATTTTGTGTTAATTGTATTGGTACTACCTACGCCTGTAAAATACAATTGTGGTGGAGCCGATGGTAAACTATTAACGGCTAGGGTGGTGAATTCGACTCCCTGATGTAGAGGAGAATTATATCACCATTCACATCGAAAAGAAGAAGAAAACAAGAACAGGAGGACGGTGGAAGAGGAAAGACAATAAAACAGCCTACCAGGAAAAATGATATTTCATTTTTTCCCAAATGACTCTTGATTGTCCGAGCAGGACAGGGCCTGCTATTCACGTGCGTGCAAGGTTTTGGAGTGGTTCAAAGGGCGGTCTGTCCAGAACCACTGAATATTATAACATCACAAGTTAGAGAAAATATAATTTTGTCCAACTCAGCTGACACAGGTACACAAACAACTCATTAGTGACGAGTAGCATATATTAAGCGAAAATAATTAGTCTACCGCGGGTCCGTTACCGCGGTTTATCCAGTGTGAAGAGGGGAATGGTCCCCATTTTCCAACCCTAATCCGCTATCAGACGTAGTGCTAGAATCTTTCCCCTCCCAGCCGTTGGATCTGATCCGCGGGACGACCCGCGATACGTGTATGGTTACTCATAAGCGTTTTAGACACGGGAACTTGTCCCTGGCAAAAAAAAAAAAAAGATTTCAGTTAACTTGTTCTTTTCTTATTTACATTCTTTGCCACCCGGTGTTAATATTTAATTAGTTTCTTTTTTCTACCTTACAATTCTCCATCTCTCTCTCCATAGTTGTAGAATTGATATTGTGTTTCTCATTTAACTCCATGGACACGAAACTTATTTCTTCAGGAGTCCAATACTCAAGTTTGCCTGAAAATTATATTAGACCTGTATCTGAGAGACCCAACCTCTCTAAAGTGATTACTTGGGAGAACATTCCCATCATCGACTTATGTTGCACTAACCGCACGCAACTTATTCACCGTATTGGCGAAGCCTGCCGAGTTTTTGGGTTCTTTCAGGTATCATTCAATTCTCAACTTTTATTTCCTTTTGTATGAGCAAGTGTTTTTCTCTAGAAAATTCGTAAGAAACATGGTGCAGGCAAGGAAGTATCTTCTCTTTACTTCTTCCTTATATGATCATGCCGTCCTTTGATTATGGCCAGTAATGAACACTGATCAAGCCTCTGATATGATTGCACTTGCGCATAATTGTGATTACTGTCATCGAAGAAGCCAGCCGACCAATGCATAGCTTTTTTGTATATTTTATATTTGATGGAACAAACAATGCATGCCTCGATATTTTATTGATAGTAAAGCATGAAGACACAATATATATTCATAAACTGTCTTACTTGTATGGACTCTTATTTGAAAAAAACAATAATCTGTGTTTGTGTTTTTGTACGAAACGAGAGATATACCGACTGGGAGTCCCGACAGGTAATCCCGATAGAGACAAGTAGTGGGGCCTATTATGCCCGCACAGTTCTCGATGCTGAGAGCGCTGCCCTCCTGCCCGTTATGTCCAGTCGGGATTTTTCTCCGGTGCCCGCTTGGTAATTAGTCTAGCAGTTCCTCCTAGAAAATTTTGGGGCCCTTTTTGTACCTTAGGCTAACTCCTATGGACTAAATTGAGCTGTTAGATTGGCCAAAAAGTGTTGGAAATCAAAAAAATAAGTGTAGGAAAAAGTTAACAATGTACATGCCACTTCTCTATCCCTGTTCAACTAGCAGCTAGTTTCAAAAGCTGAACCGTTCAACACTCAAAAAGTAACCAAAACGCTGAACCATTCAGCGCTGGGAGAAAATTTTCTGATATAAAGGCTGAGATTTAAAGCGCTGAACCAAACAACGCTCATCGCTGAACGGTTCAAGGATAGATGGTGGTCCCACTGACGTGGTCTTCTAATCTAGCTGCCAGATTAGCCATTCCATAGGACTTCGGAGGTTACCCTAGCTGACGTGGATGGCCAATCTAGCTGTTAGATTAGAAGACCATAGGGGTTAGCCTTACAAAGTAACAAAGGTATGCTAATTAATTAAAGTTTTCAAGGGCTAATATGAATCTTTTGATCTGGTTAACTATATAGGGATGTTGTGAGTACATACTGCAAAGAAGTTAGAGCACTTGGTTTTAGACTACTGGAAGCAATATCAGAAAGCTTAGAGTTACAAGGAGATTACATAGAGAAGATGTTGGGAGATCAAGAGCAACATATGGCCATAAACTACTATCCACCTTGTCCTCAACCTGACCTTACTTATGGTCTTCCATCTCACTGACCCAAATGCACTCACCATCCTTCTTCAAGATGGAGAAGTCTCAGGCTTACAAGTCTTCAAAGATGATAAGTGGATGGCAGTAAATCCGCACCCTGGCGCTTTCGTTATCAATATCGGTGACCAACTACAGGTAAACAATGAATGCTATCTTTAAAGATAAAAAAGGCAAACCAACTGCATGGTTTCTCTAACAAATAATAAAATGATGGATAATTACAGGCACTTAGCAATGGAAGATGTAAAAGCGTTTGGCATCGAGCCGTTGTGAACTCTGGCAAGGACCGAGTATCAGTGGCATCATTTTTATGTCCAGCTAACTGTGCAACAATTATTCCTGCAACCCAAAGTGGATCTTCCTCCATATACAGGAATTTCACTTATCAAGAATACTACAAAAAGTTTTGGAGCAGGAATCTTGATCAAGAACATTGTTTAGAACTCTTTAAAAACTGAATTATTATGGAAATTAATAAGATGACTTTTCTATGAAACATCTTTGATATAGACACACCTGGTGTAGACCAAGCCAGCTAGGCTATTGCCCAGAGCCTCACATTGTTAGGGCCTAAATTTTATTTTTTCTTACGACTGATTTTTTTTTCTTTGAAGCGCTAGGATGGCATTTGCTATGTAAGTACCTCGTAATGCTTTCCAATTACATCTAGCTATGGCAGTGACTAAATGCAACCTTCAATTGGGTTAAATGCAACCATAACTAAATACAACTTCCTTATTTATGTAATTAGCTAAATGAAACCGTAATAATTTTTTACAGTTGTTTTATATACAAGCCAAGATCATGTTGTTGTTTGTTTTGCCCTAATATAAATTTCTATTGATAGACTGGTTGAACTAAAATATTTTTAATATACCTTCAAATGTTTTTTGATCAGATCACGATAGATAGTCATCTTCATCTTAGGTTCTCTTTCCTAAAGAAAATTGTTCAAAGAATCGACACCAACTCCTCTCAAAATAGAGAATATAATCCAACAGATCTTCCACTGCTAGACCTCACTTTGTTTCCTCAAGTTATCTACTCCATATATTATCATTTGTTTTTATGAGTCCATGACTTTGCAATCTTCCAACCTTGGTACAACCATAGATCATGAATGCATCAATTTTCGTTCGTCCGAAAAAACTGTAGCCTATACCCTACACGGTGCTTTACTTGAACACCCATTGATTTTATTCAAATTAGTATCACTGTGGTTCGTTAACCTTGTGCAAAAACTTCAGTACCAGAAGTTCTCCGAACTAATCTTCACCTTGCCAAGGTTCAGCCTAGATCTTCCTAGATTACACACAGAATAATTATTATGATCAGGGTTGGAATAATAATATGTGATTTTAGTTAAGAATAAAAAAAATCCTAACTAAAATCTTATGGTTACGATAACCATAAAAAATGATCAGTTATTTTTGGATTATGTTTAGGACTTTGATTTTACCTTTTTAGGCTGTGTTTTGTTAATCAAATTTTTTTTTCAAAAAGATTGGAACGATACAAAGAAGATTAGCATGGTCCATGTGCAAGGATGGCATGCACAAATCGAGATATGATCCAAATTTTAGTTTCTGTGAGTCAAATATATATATATATATATATAACTTTTAAAAATTAAAATCTTGGTTGTATTTAACCCAAGTGAATTTCGTATTTAGTTATTGCCATATACTTTTGTACAATTTATATAACAACATTAGAATTTAATGTATTAAATAATTTTCTTCAAACAAATTTAGATGTCTTCTTTCCCGGTAAATTCATATAAAATTTGAAAATATCAATATTGATCACTTGTTGTTGTTGTTCTTGAAGATATTAGATTGATCGAAACTAAAAATAGATTAGCGTGGGTACGTTACGACCAATGGAGTCATCAATTACATATAATCTTAAAAGGAATGACTTACATATGTTTGCCGTCTGATTTGCTAGTGCATCAGCTATATGGTTGGCCTCTCAGGAGGCCTCTGATTTTGTTGATCATATTTAGCAAGTATGATGGTACCTTGATCCGGATTATGAGGTGAAATAAAGTTTTGTGAGTTAGACTCTAGCAAACTTTTTTCCATTGACTGTTTTTTTTTTTGTTCTGGCTACCATAAGCATGGAGAATTTTTCTGCTACTAAAATCGTGGTTATTCCTAGAGGTTGTGCCATTGCTAAGATCGTGGTGGTTGAGGAATTTTTGCAGAAAATCCCAGCATAAATTTGACATTATGATTAACTAAAAAAGTATATTACAACAAAAATCATCGAACTGGGAAAGGCCAAAACATCAACTATTTACTATATGAAATCAAGATCCATGTTAGAGCATCGCTCGGCTGAACCCACAAGTATTGGTATGTCAAGATTGTTGTCTGTGTTAGATGGCCAAAGCTATATCTTGATTTACAGTATACTAAAATCAGTCCCGACTTAGTATTAGAGCATGCTAGTTGAGTATCAGAAACTACTGAATACCCTCGAATATCGAAAACTGTAGAATAACGAAGACATGTACGAGAACTTCATCAAAAAATTTATGTGAAGTCTGACTATCCTATTTATCGATTATTTCTACAATTCTATATATCTTCTGAGACAATGTCATATGTCTTTAGTATATGAGTAATCACGAAGAAGAAGACATCAACTTAAGCATTGGATGTTCATATTTCTTTTCACTTTTGAGGTTGAGAATAATTTTCATTGTTCGAAAAACTATGTATGTGAAAATATAAGCTTAAAAACGTCAACTTGTTTATTCACAAACTGGTTTTTAGTTTGCTAACTATTTTTTTTTGATGTTATGCTTTTTGAAGTTTGTTATTGTGTTGGCGAACTATGTACTTTTGGGTATGTTCCTGGACACTTCAAACTTATTGTGTTTGCAAACCAATTTTCTTAGTTCGCGAAGTGATTTGTTTTTTGGTGTCATCGAACTCCAACCTTGCTTGATATTTCACGAACCATACTTGGGTATTTGTGCACGGTTCTTTGGTTGAAAAATATATGGGTGCACATTCTTCTTTGTATTACAAGCAAAACTTCTTATATGCTTACACAGTTTCCATTCTTTGGAAGCATTCTATGTTGAGAAATTTAGTTTGCTTGGGCTTAAAGTAATTCTTGAGCATGAAAACTAGTTCACGAGCTTGTTGTTAGCACAAGAAATAATTTCTTGGACCTTAAGAAATCTAGCATGTTTCATCATTATAAATAGAGGACTCTCTGCAAAGTATAATCTCAATCCGTACACGATGTATACTAGTTGCGAATAGAGTCATACTTAGGTTTCTCCATGAAACATAACTAGGTTACGACTAATTTAAAGACTTCACTTGGGATTCCTAAATCTCGGTAAGACTATATTTTACCTGATAGATCGTTGATATACAAAGTCTTATGAGAATTTGAGTAATTAATATGATAAATTAGATGGCCAATACCCTTTGAGAAATTAATATGAACATATTGCACAAATAAATATTTTTATTATTATAACTAGTTAAGATACTATTAAAGCACTCTTTTAATTTTGATAATTAAAAATTTAACATTTCATATGAATTTTTCCAAATTATCATGTATGTGCACTGCTCAGCGGATCATCCCCATGTTTTTTTATTGCAAGCATTCATCTATAAAAATTATCTGAGTGGGAAAAGTTCTTTACTTATTTATGCATGTTGCCGAATTCTGAATAACTTGACAAAATTCCATATATGTACAAATTCTCCCATTATTATGTCGACATTATGCACGACAAACCTATTATACGTTTTCCAAACACTCCAAATGATAAGCACACAAGAAAATTGAAAGTCAAACAACTACATAATTGAAAAGGCGGGGGTACAACAACCACACCCAATTATTTCGATTAGCAATCTGTATGGACTAACTCCAATATAATTTTAAGAGAATCAACTAGACAGTCAGACTCAATATTAATAAAAGTACATCAAAGAGTTATATATCTCTTTCTCGACTCAATACTTACTCAAGCAAATAGAAATCTGTGAGTCTAATTGAATACAAGAGAAATCACTTGAATGGTACCAAAGACTAATGTTCAAGGATCAATCAATTTCAATAAAAAAACAAAGGTTGGATTTCCCAATTGATCGATTCAACGCTACATAAACTATTCTACTACAAACTAGTTTCGGTCTGGACTGCAGTTGAACCCCAATCAATCTCACACTGATCCAAGGTACAGTTGCGCTCATTACGTCTCTGATCCCAACAGGATACTACGCACTTGATTCTCTTAGATGATCTCACCCACAACTAAGAGTTGCTATGACCCAAAGTCAAAGACTTTAATAAACAAATCTATATCACACAGAAAAGTCTACGGTAATAGATAAATATGTCTCCCACAAAAACACCTATGAGTTTTGTTCCGTCTTTTGATAAATCAATGTGAACAGGAACCAATTGATAACCCGGACTTATTCCCGAAGAACATCCTAGTATTATCAATCACCTCACAATAATCTTAATCGACTAACGAAAGAAGATATTGCGGAATCACAAACGATGAGACGAAGATGTTTGTGACTTCTTTTATATCTTGCATATCTGAGAAATCAATCTCAGGCCAATCTTTACGATTATACTCAGTACGATAGAAACAACAAGATCAGATCACACAACTACGAGAAAGTAGTATTGGTCTGGCTTCACAATCCCAATGAAGTCTTCAAGTCGTTAACCTACAAGGTCTCAATAGAAACCTAAGGTTAAAGGAGAATCGACTCTAGCTTATACAACCAATATCACACAAGAGGTGTGAGGATAAGATTTTCCATTTGCTAGAGTTCTCCTTTATATAGTCTTCCAAATCAGGGTTTGCAATCTAAGTTACCTTGGCAACAAAGCATTCAATTTTCACCGTTACATGAAAACCTGATTAGATTAAAGTTAATATCTTTCAAACTTTAGATCGAAATTGTTACACACAAATTAAATGCACGTTTTTAGGTTGTGTAAACGTACCCAAACATGTACATTTAGTTGGTTCACAGTAGTTAACCAGATGGTTAGCCATATGAGCACTTTCATATCAACGATATTCTTCTTTACCGTAACTAGTTCAAATGACTCAAATGAACTAGTTTAGAGAGTTATTCAATTGCTTAGATCTTTATAATAGACATAATTGAAACAAAAACGATTTGATTCACTCGAATCAATTCATGAACTTTATAGCCATGGTTTGTAATTATGCATTCCTTAGTTTATATAAGTTTAAGTTCACAAATAATCGTTTTTAGAAAATAACCAACTTAAGTACGCGGATTTAAGTACCCAGAATAAGTTTTTTTTTAGTTTACAAACTCCATCAGAATTTCTCAGGATGATAACTTCCAACAGTATGCAGACTTGGTACGCATAATCTTGTTCAAGGAATAAGGACTTACACACATATGTGTTACCACACAATTTTTATATCCTTCCATGGTTATATAATCTAAACTCTCATTTCAATCATTGAAACATTCTTAGAGGACGTTATATAGTTGTTATTCACAAGCCATTTTTCTTCAAAGACATTTTCAAGTGATTGAAACTTAACATGACTTTCGTCACTAGTAAAGATGAACTTGGCCAAAGAGAAAGCTTACCAACACTTATTTCGAGAAATAGATAAGCGAGATAAACTCGATTCGAAATAGTAAATGTGTATAATCATAGTTTATATATAAAAACGACTTTTGTCTTAAGATAGGAGATAGAGTAGATAGACTTTTAAGTGATAGATAAGTTCAAGTTTCCACATACCTTTTAGTCGATGAAGTTCCACAAGTTCCTTGAGTAGTTCTTCGTCTTTGTATGATGATCTCCATGGAGTCTTGAGAACAACTACACTTTCTATCATAGTCCGAGACTTAGCTAATAGTAGACTAAAATCAAGACTTATAGTTTTGATCACTAACATTGACAAACATGCTTGAGATAGAAACACGTGCGAGTTTGACCAAGCAGTTCTCTAACAATTTCCCTCTTTGTCAATTTTAGTGAAAAACTATCAATACATATGGAATACAAAAATAGATAAATAAAATTTTGTAGCTTCTCTTCCACATGCCTGATTTTCTTGGTTCTTCAACATTTCTCGAAATCTTCATTACTTCCAAGTACTCCAATGATTCCAAAGGCTGTAAGTTTAGCATCATCGTTGTTGAAAATACGCATCCATAATAATGAGAACAAGAATTGTCAATCATTGTTACACAGTGTCATGGTATTATTACACAACATCAAAGTTCAATTGCATCACAACTTCGACAAAAATACTATGGTGATACGTATCACTCCCCCTTAGTCAATACTCCATCTCACATGGAAACCACTCCCCCTTACATAATGATCCGAAAACCATATGTATTTGTAGTGTGAACTACACATTAATTCTTTCCCATTTTGTCAATAGAACTGGCAAAGGTACGAAAACTAGTGGGATCTTAATGAAATTTCCATGGATACATTTCCTGACCAAAAGCAAGCACATATCAACTTTTTATATGCAATCATATAACCAAAGCTAAATGCTTTCATCAAGGAGATAATAAAGATACAAGATAACTCTTGTAATATTCCACAGTCGCACTCCCCACAAAGATTTGGCAATTATGCACAAGTTCAATTAAGAACTCCCCCCCATAAAATGTCATTCCCGAAAGAACAACAAGAGCGACCTTACTTTCACGAGAAAAGAAGGATTTCTTTGGACATAACAAATCACATACGAATATGAATTTGAATCCAAATAATACTCAATTAAATCAACCATAGAAAACCCATGATTAATATAATCGTAAAATGCTCAACATAAGAGAACTTACGGAGCCGCACAATATATACATAAATTGTGGATCAGGGAAGACCAATACTACGGAATAAACAAGGATTCATTCTATTTTCCATCACTATTTTCACAATGACATACAATAGACATAATCATCGTAAAAAAAAGTTTTATCCTTTCTTCCATCAAAATATGACATAAAAGGCATTAACTTTTGTAATGTCAAAAGTTCATTCACTTTTATCAATACATGCATATCGACATACGAAAGACTTAGCTTTTTGACAAAGTATAGGACAATCATAGTTCACGAACGCAAACACACATATCTCATAACAAATTGCAATATATAAAACCATAAAGATTAATACTGCAAAAATCATCTTCCAAACAATTTTTTATAATTTAAAAAAATAAACCTAAAAATATGAAGATGAAAACGTTGGACATAGCTATGTGTAATAACAATAATGGCTATTCCAAACTCTAGTTATTATTCTAAATAAAACAAGAAAGGAAGATTTACTAGACGAATAAAATCAACAATTTACTCATCATCTTCATCATCGGAAACACTCCAAGATGCTTGAATCATGTTCAATTCTTCCTTGATCTCGGGAAACTTAGCTGCAACCAATGACAATTGTTCTTGCACGCACTTCACCCTTGAATTTACCTTACACACACCCTTGTGAATTTTTTGAAGAAGACTCAAGGTGGTAGGATCTCAAAAATTGTCAAGGGAATCATCTCTTTGTCTTTTGCACACATGCTCCCTTATATGTTTGAAAGTACATGGACGAACGAGTTTGGGAACCCCAAGAAAATTTCCAATTGAATCAAAACCACGTTCACGAAAAATTTGACTAATCAAGCAAGGGTAACCTAACTTCTTGTTGGGTGAAGTCATCGAAGTCATTTGTAAGATGATAAAACCACAAATATAGAAACTCGGAACACCCAATTCAAGGAAATAAACCAATTCCGCAAACTCGCGACTCCACCGAGAGATCTCAATTATGGAGGGACAAATATTAGAGATACCATGTTTTCCGAAAGCCATCAAGGCCACACTAAGAACAATAAGAACATTAGTAGGAAATTTCCCTTGATCCCAAGCAACCTTCTTAGCACAAATACCAAGAGAGATGTCTTCATGCGATGGTCGTTCATCACTTGGCCTAGGTAGATGAATATTTCCCAATAAAATTTTGGTGATCTTCGAAATCAATTCTCTATTAACAAGAATTCTTTCTCTATTTATCATGGTTCTGAATTCAATTTTTTCGAGATCAACATCATGAATGTTGGCATAGAAAATTCTTGTGAGAGTATCAAATCCTTGACCAAGACCATCAAAGATGTTTCCAAGATTTATTTTTTCAAAGCAAACTAAATCCTCTTTATGTCCACTACATGAATCAAATTTCTTTTCTAAAATAAAACCCATATATGAAGTCCTTTCAAAAACATTAGCACAAGAATCATTGAGAAATCTAATTCTAACAGAGTTTTGGTCTAAAGGAAGATTCATGCTAGAGGAACCTAAACTTTTTGAAGTTTTTTTTTGAAACCTTGAAATTCGTCATGAGATCTAGAAATTGGAAAGAAACAAGAGGAAATCACTTACTTGGAATGAACTTTGACCACCCCTTTGTTTTATTTTCCTCAAAGGAAGATTTAATGGAGGAATATCATGAACCCCAGAAAGTTCACGTAGGGGGACTGATGGGAGGAAAAATAAGGTACACGTACTTCTTCTTTATAAGCTCACTAATGGGCTTGGACCCGTTTATGAACCGCGACCCACAAAAGGAATGTGGGATTTTCTTTGATGTTCGCACATCAAGGTTGTGCATTGGTAGGCTGGGGACTGTGTAAGAAACAAGAGCAAAGGATAAGGGGAGACAGAAAGGCCTACATGTTAAACTGAAAGTGCACAGTTGTCATTGTAGTGTGTATGTGCAAGAACATGTCATCTCCACAGGGACTAGGGTGTGTAAGTTGAAGTCTTCCTAGCTAAGTCGTAAACAAGGCAGTGATTGACAGTGATAGTGATAGTGAAACAAAGAAACAGTGAAAAACAGTGACAAACAAACCAAGGCAGTGAGCCAAGGACAATGGCAAACATTACAGCTAAAGATAGTGAAACAAATAGGATAATAAGGCTTTGACTCTACCATTAGTTCTCATACCAAGCTTCCTAAATTCTCTATGTTTCTTGTCCCATTGGTATTGGGCAGGGATGCAAGTTCCAGCCTGCATTTATCCCAGGGATCAAATCAAATCACTAAGAAGAGTAACAGACTAGAGATCTTTCACCCTAGCACTAGTTGGCTACTTAAAGGGACAACCCAATGAGGGTGAAAGCCTAGGTGCTTCTAACTAGTTTAGGCATGATTGCACTACAAGTTACAAAGATAATTCACTAAGTTGTGGCCTAATACTAAGGCTTCATCTGGCCTAGCATTGAGCTAAAACATGACTGAAACAAGAACTACAAAAGTACTGAAACATGAACTAGAATTAAAAACAGTTGAACTAAAACGGACATGAACTGGAAGTAAAACATTAAAACATGCTGGAAATAACTAGAATTGAACTAAAATGGAATTACAAAACATGAACTGAAACTAACCCTTGAGGCACTGGCTATTCCAGTCCTCTTGGGTGAAACACTGGCTAGTCCAGGCTTCCAATTTTGACACTGGCTAATCCAACATGCTTACAACAACACCAAACACAATTATTTATACCCAAAATCGAAATTAGGGTTCACACGATTTTTCCCCCAAATCAGTGAAATTAGGGTTTCGATTTGTGACTCACCATGGCTCTGATTTGTTGTCTCCTCTGCCGATTGACGACAAACCATGCTTCCACTTGCCTCTGCAGACTCGAACAACACTCCAATTTGGTCTTCTCTGCAACTGTGACTGAACCCTAGTTCTGTCTCTCTTGCTTGTAGCGTCTAAGGGAGAAGCTAAGACCGAGATATAGAGAAGCTAAGGTTGATGGATTGATGTGTTTCTGTGATGGTCGGGGAAGAAGATGGTTTGGCAGTGGCAGGGTGTGGTGGTGATGGAGGTGGAGAAATTGCAGAGATCTGCAATGGTCGGGGAAGAAGGTGTTTTTGGGTGGAAGGGAGTGTTTGGCTCGACTGGTGTAGGTGATGGGATATTTGATGATACGGTGTTGGGCGAAACATCAATAATTTGATGAACATCGACTGAAAGACGTTGGATAATCACATCTGGATTGAATCGAACGACACTAAGGAAGGAAGCTTGGAGCGACCGTAGGATACGTGACACAACGAAACTGACGGCTCAAGATGGAGTTAGGTGCTATAGTGTTTGACAGGATCTTCAGATTTTGATGTCCAACAAAGATTCTCCGTAGGATGAAGAGATGATGACTCGAATCTGACGGCTTGGAGATTAGGTGGGCTTTGGGATTGGTCTTGGACTTAGGTTAGAGTTTGGGCTTAGACAATTCTGATCCCACTTCTTTTTTAAGAACAAATTCTTCCTTCTTGAGCCCATTTCTAGCCTTTTGGTCTTGTGCACAACATTCTTCGCGGCTTCCTTGCGTGATTCCTCCCGGCTTCCACCACTTTTCTGCTCTTTTCGCTCCGTAATTCCATCCAAACTTTATTTAGAACCTAAAAATACAAAATTAAACAGTTTTAAGTATTTATTCTTGAGGAGAGTAAAATACAGAATATGGGATAATATCTAATTTTAAAGCACAAAAGATGAGTTAATTGCCAATAAAAAGGGTGCAAATATATATAATATTTGGCACTCATCATGCATCCCATGACAACATAATTTGTGAGAAGAACCGGATGCAGTATAAATCTTATTTGAAAATCCAAGAATGATATCTTTTTAACCCAACGTTACGCAAATCAAACCATTTCTTGCCCCATCTCAAGATATATATAAATGGGGTAATGCCAGGCTTGTTACCAAGAGGCATGATGTACAAAGGGATCCTCATGCAACATTCCTGTTTGATATTTGTGAGCAGTCCTAGTGATATAACCAAAGTGATGATGATAATCAGGGTTCTCAGAGCTTTCTATCTTCCTTTTTAATATGACTAGAAAGAAGATTCTTCTGATTCCATGACCCTGTGTCAAAAACATGAGAACCCGCATTGGATATACTTGTGTTAACAGAGTGTTTAGTCCATACATCATTATTCCATAGTTTTTGATGTAGTTTTTATAGTGATAAAAAATTTCGTTCAACTCGGACTTGATGAGATTCGACTTGATCTACAAAATATGTACAAAAGATAGTAACATGATTACGAGAGACTGGGACTCGGGATTTCACCATTAATCAAAATCGAGTGATGCATATATTGATTCTTAACAATTACAACTCTTTTATGGACTCTATTTCTTTGCCAAGGTAGATTTCTAAAATATTAGATGTAATCACAAGCATGGTGTATCAAAATCTCTTACGTCTAAGCATACACCATCAAACGAAATCACAACTAATTAGTGAAAATCATAAAATAATTAAAATAAGTGCAAAAACTCACAAGGAATCAAATATAGTTACCAAACAATTGTGAAATATGGCTTCCTCCGCCGTCCCTGTGATGGGGTTTAGCTCATCATGCTCAAAACACGCTCAAAATAATAACTCATGGTTGAATAAGTGTTTTATTGAAGAAATATCGATTTTTTAACATATATAATAGTTACAGAGCCGCTGTTACAGAGCCACTATTACAGAGGTATCCTACAATAATAATTGTTGGCAAAGTATTACAAATTTGAAAGAAAAGGTGACGGTGTTTCTGTCTTCTTCTTCCTTCTTCTCTATGATGATCGAAAACGCATATGCAACCGTCGTTTCTTCTCTGCAACCCCCTAGGTATCCGTACCTCCTCTTTGGCTCCCAGTACTATATATATATATACCACAGGGTTCATATAGCTCGATTAAAACCGAGTTTATTGTTGGGAAAACGATTAATAAAAATACTTTTTAAAGATTTTAATTTAGTATTTCTTTTGTGAATGAAAAACTCTTTAGTCCCACATAGTGGAGTTTCCACTCTTTAGTTGTTTTTAAGAGACTATATAAGACTTTTAGTCCCACATAGGGGAGAATCTCTTCTTAAGTTGTATTTGTCAATTATATAAACAAATTCACTACTTTTGTAAAATGCATAGTAAAGGGGTTGCTCTATATTTTAGAGGGACCCCTAAGGGAAAACATGGGAAAGGGGTTTCTCTATATTTTAGAGAGACCCCCAAGGGAAAATATTTTGTATTGCTTTCTTTAGCATTCGAAATTTTCCTTAATGTTTTTTCGGAGTTTCCAAGCTCAAGTTGAGCATCTACTACATATGCTATTAGTAGGTGTATTAGGGTGTTTTATCCTGGAGATATCCGTCCTGTGAGGGCTATATCATCACTCTTAAGTGTAGCCGGGCGCTAATATCTTAAGGACAGCGTGTGGAACACGTGACTCACTCTGTTTTCAAAAGTTTTTCCCTGTTGCAGTTGCGGAGATATGAGGAGCTTGTTCGTTTCGTCAAAGCAATCACTTCCACTATAAAGGAGCTAAGTATCAATAACCTTTGCTTATTTTATTTTTGTTTGTTTTTGATTATTGCACCCAACAATCTTAATACATTAGTTATTTGTGTCAATAAAAAATGGTTGGTTTTGTGAATCATGGATGTTAATTGTGGAGTGAAAAACAAAAACGATCTTTTGGTCAGCTGTAGAGTTTCCAGTATATCTCTTAACCTAGAAGGAATTTCGGAGATCCCTTTTGACCAAATGTAGTATACATCTTGATAGTTACCCACGTAAAAGTTTAGAACTTTTGGAGTTGTAAAAGTATTTTTTTGATAATTTACAAAACAGAGAAAAGTTTCTGAAAAATTCCGACGAGCAGAAATTTGTTATTGACAAAATTATTATTTATGGGGTAACCATGAGTTTTTTGAAATGGTGGTTCAAACGAAGTTTCTAAATCTAGATGTTATCTTCAAAATTCATATTTTATTTTCTGATTCGGAATTGTGGTTTGTGAATAAAGGTGCCATCTACAAGGGACATGACTAATAGGCGCATGTGGCTGAAAAATAAATCTTCCAAAGATGGCAAAGGTGAGAACGTCAAATGGAATACAATTCATAGCTCTCGTAAGAAATGTATGTTTCGCATATATAAATCTAACATTACTTCAGTTAAGGGAGATGGTTATGTTTGTAAAATTCATAGTCATACGGCATTAATGTGTAGACAACATAAAACCTTAATAAGCAGAAAGATAATGCTAATTTAGTTGAAACAAACTACATGAGTTTAGTGGCATGATAACCCATGTGAGAGACTCGAGTGGACTCTGGAGCCACTAAGCATGTTTGTTAAAACAAAGACATGTTCACCTCTTATCTGAGAATAAGGGATGTTGGGAAACTCTATATGAGTAACTCATTAGCGAGAGAGGTTGCATAAAAGGGAAAGGTCGAGCAGAAGCTCATATCTATAACATTCTCACATTGAATGAATTTTCATGTTCCGAGCATATGCAAGCTAGAATCTTGTATCTTTTTCTACTGAAGATGGTAAAAGATATAAAATATTAAATTAATCAGTAAAAAAAACTTGTCGTAACTATAGGCGGTGATTTTTCAGGCAACGGTTATAGGACTTAGGGTCTATATAAGCTTAAAGGAAAATCTGATCAAATGAACATAGTTGATTCTTGTGCTTTCTTTTGTGTGACTTTGACATGTAAATTATAAATCAATGCATAAACTGGATAACGTAGGCTAAGTACCCAAAATTAGTTTGGATATTGAACACAAAAGTTAAATTTGCGTAGAATCAAAATATGATAGAAAACCTTTTAGCAAAATGTTCATAGACATTCTAAACCCTTAGAATTAATTCACTCAGACCTAGTTGACATGAATCCGGTTCAAACTAGAGGTGGTAAGAAATGGTTTATTACTTTTATAGACGAATATACTAGGTATTGTCATATATATTTGCTTAGAGGTAAGGATGATGCCTTAGAAGCCTTTAAGATGTATAAACTTGAAGTTGAAAACCAAATGAATACTACCATTAAAACCATTAGGTCTGACCATGGTGGTGAGTACAAAATTCCGATAGGAGATTTCTGTGTAAAACATGGCATAATACACGAAGTTACCCCTCCTTATTCACCTCAGTCGAATGGTGTAGCTGAACGTAAGAACTGTACCCTTAAGGAGATAATGAATGCCATGTTAATTAGTTCAGGATTACCTTAGAACTTGTGGGGGAAGCTGTCCTCTCAGCCTGCTATATCTTGAACAGAGTACCTTTTAAAGGATCAGATAAAACTCCATATGAACTGTGGAAAGGTAGACAACCTTATTTTGCATACTTCAAAGTGTGGGGGGTGTTTGGCTAAGGTTTCCATACCTAAACCTAAAATATAGGACCAAAAATGTTGACTGTGCCTTCATAGGGTATCCTGAGCATACTACTGCGTATAGAATTATGGTTGTGATTTCTGAATTTTCTGAAATTGGTGTGAGTTCTGTTACGGAATCAAGGGATGTTGTGTTTTTTGAAAATGTTTTTCTTTGAAAACTGACTCTCGTAAGCGAGGTTGTGATCCCCTAGATGTCCCTTAAGCCAGTCAGACTTTACCTTTAGAGAAAGATGAAATTGAGATTGAGCCTAGGAGAATTAAATAGGCTAGAACAAAAACCTCATTTGGAACTGACTTCATATTATGCCTAGATTCGTCCATAACATTTACCGAAACCCCACTCTGCTAAGAAGCTTCATTTAGTGAAATGGACAAAGTCCGTCTGAACCATACTTGGGATCATGCTAGTTTACCTCCGTGGAGTAAGACCATAGGATGTAAATGAGTCTTTAAGAGGAAACGTAAGGTAGATGGAACTGTGGAAAAATTATGTGGCTAGGTTGATATCTAAAGGATATAAACTAAAAGTAGGTGTACATTTCCTTGATTCTAATTCGCATGTGACAAGAATTACTTCCGTTGAGATGCTAATTGTTATTACTGCCATAAAAAACTTAGAGATACATCAGATGGATGTTAATAAAATTTTTATAAGACCGTGAATTTGATAAAGAAATTTACATAGACCAACCTGAGTACTTTGTAGTGAAAGGTTGTGAAGAAAAAGTTTGTAAGTTGAACAAATCTTTGTATTGTTTTCAAATAAGCACGTAAACAGTGACATGATAATTTTATCATGTGATAATGAGTAGTGGATTTAAGGTAATGAATCTGACAAGTATATTTGCAAGTAACTTGTTAAGGATGCCTATGTGATTGTATGCTTGTATGTTGATGATATGCTTATACTTGATATAAACGTAGATATAATCAATTCCACTAAAACATACGCTGAATGGGAACTTTGACTTGAAAGACTTGGACCTTATTGATGTAATCATAAGGATGAGGATTAGAAGATAATCTAACATTTATAGTCTTAGTCATTCTCACTGTGTTGAATTTGTGCTTATGAGATACAATCAGTCTGATTGTAAGTATGCCTTTACTCCGTACGATTCTTCTTGTAGACTCGGAAAAAATAAGGGTAATGGAATATCTTAACTTGAATACTCAAGAGTTATAGGATGTCTGATGAATTTAATGAACTATAAGAGTCCAGAAATTGCTTATATTGTGAGTAAGTTAAGTATATAAACTTGTAGTCCAGAACAAGAGCATTGGGATGCGCTTAGTAGAGTATTATGGTACCTAAAATACTCTATTTCCTTTTGTTTTATTTATGAAATGTATCTTGTTGTCCTTGAGGGACTTTGTGATGCAAACTGGATAGTTGACTCAGAGGAGTCTAAGTCTACGAGTGGTTATGTTTTCACTCTAGCAAGAGGGTTTGTTTTTGGAAGTTTTTCAGACAAACATATATTGCTCAATTCATTATGGAATCTGAAAGTATTGCGTTAGATAAAGCACGAGAGGGGGCCGAGTGCCTAAGATGCTTTTTATAAGACATTCCTCTCTGGCATAGGCCCGTGCCAGCTATATCTATACATTGTGTTAGCCAAGCTATAATAGTCAAAGCTAAGAAATAACTAATCTCAATCGGCGTTATTATAATAGATTGGCTAAAGTCCAAGGAGAATTTCGCGCAACCTTTAACGAAAGGTTTGTACAAAGAGATAGTTAAAAATGCATCGAGGGGGTCGGGGCTTAAGCTCATATATTAAACTTACCATGAAGGATACTCAACCTTGCTGACTGGAGATCCCATGATCAAGGTTTCGAATGAGAAACTAATTTGTGGTGGGTAAAGGTAAACACTATCAGAGATTTTCATTCTCTGTCCCTTCCCTATGGTGTAGACGTGATAGTGTGACTGCATGTGGAGGATGACTTTTTAATAAGTCTTAATGAGTTCTATAGTTTCAATTTAAGATTGAAGTGGGGTGTAGCAGTAAACACTCTTGATGGAATTCACCTATCTGAATGAGGAAGTGGGTCGCTTCCTATGAGAATATGAACTGATTCTCTAGAGCATTCTGAGAAACAGGATACGTCCAGGGGAAAAACGGACACAACGACACGAGCTTGGAAACAACCTTGGAGATATCATGCGTGGTTATTATCGCGGATTACACCAAACGCTAGCAGTTCAAGATATCGCGTTCACTGTCTAGCAAGTAGTTCTGGTAATATCTCACTAAGCAAAGGTTCAAGACCTCATGGACACCTCTGCCTATAGTGGTATTTCCTGTTTTTCGTTTTTATCTATTTTTAATTCATTTTGAGAAAATGAGTTTTATGTTGTTTTTATGGTCTTGGTATTACTATTTCTTAGGACCTAAGGGTCACTAAGGGTTCACTAGTTCATGATTTTTCACTTTGGTGAAAGAAACCTTTAGTCTCACTTGTGAGAAACTAAAGATGAAAGCTCTCTATACTATTATGATTTATGCAATCCATAGTATGACCCTGGGATCAACACACTGTTGTGTGAAGGAGAGGACATTGAAATGGCTAGTATGACTTCAACATGCACGATCTGTCTGTCTGTTCAGTCAGATCGAGTCGTGAGATTGGGTTGTTGATTTACCAAGATCTATCTGTGTTTTTCACGTTTTATTGAGTTTTCATTCATGTGGGGTATTGTTGTAAAAATGATTAACAAAAATACTTTTTAAAGATTTTAATTTAGTGTTTATTTTGTGAATGAAAAACCCTTTAGTCCCACATAGTGGAGTTTCCACTCTTTAGTTGTTTTTAAGAGACTATATAAGATTTTTAGTCCCACACAGGGGAGAAGCTCTTCTTAAGTTGTATTTGTCAATTATATAAACAAATTCACTACTTTTGTAAAATGCATGGTAAAGGGGTTGCTCTATATTTTAGAGCGACTCCTATGGGAAAACATGGGAAAGGGGTTTCTCTATATTTTAGAGAGACCCCAAGAAAAAATATTTTGCATTGCTTTCTTTAGCATTCGCGATTTTCCTTAATGTTTTTTCGGAGTTGCCAAGCTCAAGTTGAGCATCTACTACATATGCTATTAGTAGGTGTATTAGGGTGTTTTATCCAGGAGATATCCGTCCTGTGAGGGCTATAGCATCACTCTTTAGTGTAGCCGGGCGCTAATATCTTAAGGACAGCGTGTTGAACACGCGACTCACTCTGTTTTCCAAAGTTTTGCCCTGTTGTTGTTGCGGAGATATGGGGAGCTTGTTCGTTTCGTCAAAGCAATCACTTCCACTATAAAGGAGCTAAGTATCAATAACCTTTGCTTATTTGATTTTTCTTTGTTTTTGATTATTGCACCCAACAATCTTAAGACATTAGTTATTTGTAATAATCAAAAATGGTTGGTTTTGTGAATCATGGATGTTAATTGTGGAGTGAAAAACAAAAACGAACTTTTGGTCAGCTGTAGAGTTTCCGGTATATCTCTTAACCTAGAAGGAATTTCGGAGAGCCCTTTTGACCAAATTTAGTATACATCGTGATAGTTACCCACGTAAAAGTTCAGAATATTTGGAGTTGTAAAAGTATTTTTTGGTATTTTACAAAACAGAGAAACGTTTCTGAAAAATTCTGACGAGCAGAAATATGTTATCGACAAAATTATTATTTATGGGGTAACCATGAGTTTTTTGAAATGGTGGTTCAAATGAAGTTTGTAAATCTAGATGTTATCTTCAAAATTCACATTTTAGTTTCTGATTCGTAATTGTGGTTTGTGAATAAAGGTGCCATCTACAAGGGACATGGCTAATAGGCACATGTGGCTGAAAAATAAATCTTCCAAAGATGGCAAAGGTGAGAACGTCAAATGCAACAAAATGCATAGCTCTCGTAAGAAAGGTATGTTTCACATATATAAATCTAGCATTACTTTAATTAAGGGAGATGGTTATGTTTGTAAAATTCATAGTCATACGACATTAATGTGTAGACAACATAAAACCTTAATAAGCAGAAAGATAATGCTAACTTAGTTGAAACAAACTAGAACGAGTTTAGTGGCATGATAACCTATGTGAGAGACTCGAGTGGACTCTGGAGCCACTAAGCATGTTTGTTAAAACAAAGACCTATTCACCTCTTATCTGAGAATAAGGGATGTTGGGAAACTCTATATGAGTAACTCATTAGCGACAGAGGTTGCATAAAAGGGAAAGGTCGAACAGAAGCTCATATCTATAACATTCTCACATTGAATGAATTTTCATGTTCCGAGCATATGCAAGCTAGAATCTTGGATCTTGTTCTACTGAAGATGGTAAAATATTTAAGATATTAAATTAATCAGTAAAAAAAAAAAAACTTGTCGTAACTAAAGGCGGTGATTTTTCAGGCAACGGTTATAGGACTTAGGGTCTATATAAGCTTAAAGGAAAATCTGATCAAATGAACATAGTTGATTCTTGTGCTTTCTTTTGTGTGACTTTGACATGTAAATTATAAATCAATGCATAAACTGGATAGCGTAGGCTAAGTACCCAAAATTAGTTTGGATATTGAACACGAAAGTTAAATTTGTGTAGAATCAAAATATGATAGAAAACCTTTTAGAAAAATGTTCATAGAAATTCTAAACCCTTAGAATTAATTCACTCAGACCTAGTTGACATGAATCAGGTTCAAACTAGAGGTGGTTAGGAATGGTTTATTACTTTTATAGACGACTGTACTAGGTATTGTCATATATATTTGCTTAGAGGTAAGGATGATGCCTTAGAAGCCTTGAAGATGTATAAACTTGAAGTTGAAAACCAAATGAATACTACCATTAATTTGAATTTGGGAAGATGACCTCCCCTTATCCGTGGCTGCTCTCCCTTTAGCAACTTGGGTGCAAATAGTAAATTCTTGGGTATAAATAGCAATTTTCCTGGGGCGTCTTTAGTAATTTTTTCTGGAGGTTCAAATGTCACTTTTCGAGCCAATTTCTCCGCAAAGTTTATTTATCCAAAAACTCTTACAAAAACGTAAAATAATCAAATATGCACGAAATCGAGCACTAGCAATACACATAATTGAGATCAAATCTTACACACAAAATTGTGTCCATCAATTTTACATGTACGGAACTTTTAGCGGGTCGATTCTTAAACTTAACAGAATTAAGTTTTTCTAGGAATCTAAAAACGCTTTCGAAATCTAGAAATAGATCCTTGTCAATGGATCCATTACGATAGTATTTCTCAAAAATATTAAGAGTTAATCTAGTGAGATTCCATATCTTTGAGCGTAATGAAAGTTTTCTCGATCTTTTCTTGTTTTTAATTTTTTCTCTAGATTGTTTGTCATCATCGACGCTTTCTTTAGTTTTCCAAGTTCTTAGATGTAATGATACTATTATGAGAAACCAAAGGTTTTGTCCTTTACAATCTTTAAGAAATTCTGGCGTGCGTTACAGATGCCAAGAGCAATTTTTCCAAAAAAATTTCCAACAGGGTAATTTTTAAGGATCAAACAAACACAAACTAATTAGGTTTATCGTGTTTGCCTGCTCTGATACCAATTGAAAAAGCGGGGGTACAACAACCAAACCCAATATTTCGATTAGAAATCTGTATGGACTAACTCTCAATATACTTTTAAGACAATCAACCGACAGTCAGACTCAATCTTAATAAAAGTATATCAATCTCTTTCCCGATTCAATACTTACTCAAGAAAATAAAAATATGCGAGTCTAATTGAATAAAAAAGAAATCACTTGAACGGTACCAAAACACCAATGTTCAAGGATCAATCAATTTCAATCAACAACCAAATGTTAGATTTCCTAATGGATCGAATCAACGCACAACCTGTGATATTTCAATTATATAACAAAATCTAATGCGGAAAAGAAATAACACAGACACCAGGAGTTTTGTTAACGAGGAAATTAACTGCAAATGCAGAAAAACCCCGGGACCTAGTCCAGATTGAACACATACTGTATTAAGCCGCTACAGATACTAGCATATTACAAACTAACTTCGGTCTATACTGTAGTTGAACACCAATCAATCTCACACTGATCCAAGGTACAATTGCTCTCCTTACGTCTCTGATCCCAGCAGGATACTCCGCACTTGATTCCCTTAACTGATCTCACCCACAACTAAGAGTTGCTAAGACCAAAAGTCAAAGACTTTAATAAACAATTATGTATCACACAGAAAAGTCTACGGTAATAGATAAATCTGTCTCCCATAGAAATACCTACGAGTTTTGTTTCGTCTTTTGATATATCAAGGTGAACAAAAACCAATTGATAATCAGTACTTATATTCCCGAAGAACAACCTAGTATTATCAATTACCTTACAATATTTTTAATCGACTAGCAAAAGAAGATATTGCAGAATCACAAACGATAAGATGAAGATGTTTGTGACTTTTTTTATATCTTGCCTATCAGAGAAATCAATCTCAAGCCAATCTTTACGATTTTACTTAGTACAATAGAAACAACAAGATCATATCACACAGCTACGAGAAAGTTGTATCGGTCTAGATTCACAATCCCAATGAAGTCGTTGAAAATTCTGAAGGAGAACGTTGTTCTGGGGGGATGATACATGTTGGTACCGGATTCAAAGGATTAGTGTATCATTCAAGGCAACACAACAATATCCCTTTTGAAATAAAAAAGAATAACCTATTCCGAGGGGGTTTAGAGATATTTTTTTCCAACACAAATAATTATTTGATTCTTACATACCAAAGAATATCCACGATCCATCAAAACAATTATTTACGGGATTTAATGATTCCTAAGATCAGATTCACACAACTACGAGAAAGTAGTATCGGTTTGGCTTCGCTAACCTACAGGGTCTCGATAGAAACCTAAGGTTAAAGGAGAATCGACTCTAGCTTATATAAATAGTATCACACATGAGGTGTGGGGATTAGGTTTCCCAGTTGCTAGAGTTCTCCTTTATATAGTTTTTCAAATCAGGATTTGCAATCTAAGTTACCTTGGTAACAAAGCATTTAATATTCACCGTTAGATAAAACCTGATTAAATTCAAGCTAATATCTTTCAACCTTTAGATTGAAACTTAGCTTGTGGCACACACATGAAATGCACGTTTTAGGTTTGTGTAATATCGTACCCAAACATGTACATTTAGTTGGTTCAACAGTAGTTAACCAAATGGTTAGTCATATGAGCACTTTCATATCAACCATATTCTTCTTTACCATAACTAGTTCAAATGACTCAAACGAACTAGTTACAGAGTTTTTCAATTGCTTATATCTTTATAATAGACAAAATTGAAACAAAAGCGATTTGATTCACTCGGATCAATTCATGAACTTTATAGCCACAGTTTGCAATTAGTTTATATAAGTTTAAGTTCACAAATAATCGTTTTTAGAAAATAATCAACTTAAGTATGCGGACTTAAGTACCCGAAATAAGTTTGTTTTTAGTTTACAAACTCCAGCAAAATTTCTCGGGATGAGAACTTCCGAAAGTACGCGGACTTGGTACGTGGACTTAGTTCAGTTTTTCTGAGCAGCAAAGTACGCATACTTTGGTTCACGAATAAGGACTTATACACATATGTGTTACCGCATAATGTTTATATCCTTCCATGGTTATATAATCTAAACTCTCATTTCAATCATTGAAACATTCTTAGAAGACGTTATATAGTTGTCATTCACAAACCATTTTTTGTCAAAGCCATTTTCAAATGATTGAAACTTAACATGACTTTCGTCACTAGTAAAGATGAACTTGGCCAAATCGAAAGATTACCAACACATATTTCGAGAAATAGATAAGCGAGATAAACTCGGCTCAAAATAGCAAATGTGTATAATCATATTCTATATAGCAAAACGACTTTTGTCTCAAGATAGGAGATAGAGTTGATAGATTTTTGAGTGATAGATAAGTTCGAGTCTCCATATACCTTTTAGTCGATGAAGTTCCACAATTTTCTTGAGTATTTATTCGTCTTTGTATGATGATCTCCATGGAGTCTTGAGCACAAGTACACTTTCTATCCTAATCCGAGACTTAGCTAATAGTAGACTAGAAATCAAGACTTATAGTTTTGATGACTAACATTGACAAACATGCTTGAGATAGCAACGCATGCGAGTTTGACCGAGCAGTGCTCTAGCAATAATGTCATCAAAAGATAATCGAACAATATTCATAAATGAATGTAGTATTTCCTTGGATTTATTTGAACTACCAATATTGTTTCAATTTTTATATTAATTGCTAGCATTACACATTGAAAAGAAGAAGGTACCAAGTACACCATTATTTTTTTCTTTACAGAACCTATAGAAAAAACCTACGTAAACTTTAGTCAAGATTAAATCAAACAATAAGAGATTTTTGAATCACAAGGATTGATTAACATATATACAACCCACTTATACTTTTAATTGTAAAGATGAAATCAACATAATACGAAAACTAAAATTAAAGGTAAGCACACACTGGAAAATTTTGTTAACGAGGAAAAATGCAAAGAAACAAAACCTCGAGACCTCGTCTAGATTGAACACACACACACACACACACACACACACACACACACACACACACACACACACACTATATTAAGCGTTTAGAAACACTAGCTTACTATAAGACTTTGGCCTGGAATGTAGTTGAGAGAACAAACCTTCCAAGCTGCTATGTTGTAGTTGTGTCCCTACTTCTCTTGATTCTTGCAAGAACATATAGATTTGATTCCTTTATGTGATATATTTTATAGCCCCAGGAGTTGCTCCAAAGTTCGTCTTGAAGAATATAACTACCCAGCCTCCTACATGATGGGTGATGATTTCCTTTCTGATATTAGATCATAGAAACATAAACAAATCTATTCCCTGATCTAAACGATTATGAATCTCCAAGACCAGGTTATATCCGTGCTTCACGAATCCCAAGAAAAGTCTTTCAAAGTTTAACCTTAGATCACATATATCCTATATGTTTGGAGGTCAAAGTTTGCAAAAACATAGAAAAACTTATAGGGATTGAGTTTTCAGTGTTGATAATGTCTCTAATTGAAATGACGAGGGTACCAAGTACACCACAATCTTTTCGATATCAACTTATATGATAGATACCTTGAATGATCTAATATAGACAGAGATTGTCCAGAAGATGGCACGAAAAAGGTATACATTTAGTATATAGAATAGGTATCGAAAGAAAACCTAACTATAAGGATCAAACCCAAGTATTTTGATTAACGTACAAGTACCGCAGTTACTTTATCATAACCAAGACATAATTATAATATAGAAAGTAAAGTAACAACACAAAACAATATTTTGTTAATGAGGAAACCGCAAATGCAAGAAAACACAAGACCTAGTCCAGTTTTGGATACTCTCAGAATTAAGCCACCATACGAAGACCAATACCAACTTCGTATAGTTGAGACCAAGTAAACTAACCCTAGTTACCTAGTTTCTTCAATATCCTTGCGCATATAATCAATCTAGCCAACGCACATGATTCCTAAAATAGAGTTATCTTAAGTTGCTTCAGTAGTCGTGAAAATTCGCAACGAAAAAGTATGTTGCAAATTTTCACTTGCGAAATTCTGTTTCTAATTTCGCAACTGCTAAACTTCAGTTCTATTCGCAACTGTTTTGATTTCAGCATGCCAGTTCCGCGTGTGGCAGAAAACAGCTGCAAACACTTTTTTTTCCAAGCATGCGAATCGCGTGTGATACAAATCGTTTTATCCTTAGGAAAAATACCTCTAATTCATTACTACCACTCGTCCTCTCTTTCGCTCTCTCAGACAGATCTGACTCTGAACAAGAAAAGCTCTCCCGTTATTGAATCTCTTGCGCCATTGAAACCAGAGGAAGTTAGGTATGTTTGACGATTAGGGTTGGGTATTAAATCGACTGATGATGCTTTTCTGTTAGGGTTTGGTAGATTTATAGTTAGGGTTTTGAGTCTTTTTGTTTAAATCGATTAATGATGTTTTTTTTTTTCCTGTATTTTGGTAGATTGATACTTAGGGTTTTCTGTATTTTGTTTAAAAGAGGGTTATTTTTCTTCTTTTGTTGGGACAGATTTAAGTTGCTGGTGTTAGGGTTCATTTGGATTTGGGAATTTACGAGACCTCAACTTCCTTAGTATTTTGCAGCAGCTTTTGGGGTACTCGTCTTGCTCCTTAAAAGAAGAAAAGTCGTGATTTCTCCAACACTCGTTCAAAATCCTTCTCCTGGAAATCTACAGTCTAGTCATCTTGCTCTTCATGTAAACCTCTAAACCCTAACCCTCTTTCTCTATCTCTCTCCCAAGCACATTTACATTCTCACATTCACTTTGTTCTTAAAATTTTCAGGTTAATGAAGATGAATCCTATTGTTCTGCATTTATAGCTTCAGGATGCAATATTTACAAGCTTGAGGTGATATTTTTGATCCCAATTTGATACTCAGGGTTTTTGTGAATCTTGTGGATTTTTTATTTTAATTAGGTGAATGGATTCTTTGTTTCTGTTTAGATTTCATTAGAAGATTCTCCAGTTGCCAAGGGAAATTGACCCTCTTGATTTATGTACCTACGAAGGTAAAGAAACATTAATCTAGTAAATAAAATGATAAATGTTTGTTGTTCATGTTGATAGAAACAAACATCTGTATTAGACCAGTTGAATGAATACTTTATTATTGCTGCAGCTCAGCTTATAATCTCTACAGGACAGTTCTCCACTTTTTGCCTTAGTAATTTCATTCGTGCCCAGGTGATTGTTATAATCTCTCTCTCTGATTGTTGTGCTGTTAGTACTAATTGAACTACTCTTTAATAGACTTTGATGAGCTAGTTATGGTGAATTTTCGAATGTACAATGTGAGGTTTGGTGGCTTTATAAATACAGCTTTAAACAGCCATGGGCTGGTTTTAACTACCAATCAGAAATATTCAATCAATGTGTTGTTGTACTGTGATATTTGTTTGACTGTTCGGTTTTATGCTTGTGTCTTATGTGTTAGCTGTTGTGAGGAAGAAGATTGGAGATGAGACTGATCGAGAGACGGGCGTCGAAAGGGAATTTCTAGTGTTCCTATTCATCTTAGCGTTTACTCTACAAATGGTAAGATTGAGATGATATTTTAAATTTGGTTGCTCGTCTGTTTTTTGTTTGCTTGGAAACATGGTATTGAATCAAATAGATTTTACAACCAACTACACGATGTGGAACATTTTTGCCTCTTTTTCTTGTTCTCTCGTTATAAGTTTGAAGTTTTCAAATTAGCGGCCTTTAAAAGTTTTAATACCTGAAAGGATTACGAGTTCACGCCGTTTGGTTATTAGACTATGTATCGTGGGCCTTTTTTTATAGACTATGTATCATATATCATATCATATACGGTACTGACGTTTCTTTTGTATATATTTTCTCATGTTTATGTGAACTTCATAGTTTCTTTAGGAAAATGGTAAGGACTTGAGAAGAAAAAAAAATGACGAACCTTATGAGGTGATGCAACCTTATGACAAGACTTATGAGATCATGCTTTCTGCTTTGAACTGAAGTTTTCGAAAAGATGATGTGTTATACGGATACACCTAAAAAAAATTCAGCCGTACCGATACGTATTTACACGGATACGCTTACTAATACTTCTAATACTTCAAGATACAACTCAGTTAGAAAACTTTAACTAAATATTAGATCTCAATACCTTAATATTAGAAAATTAGGAATTTTACTAGAATCTATGAGAAGTTTTAACTATAGTGACAAAATATTAGTTCCAAACCTGTCCACTGATCTTGCTCTAGACTTTCTTCCTTGTTATCCAGACTTCTTCTCTCTAGTGAGGTTAATCATACATGTATGTATTTTGTAAAGTTTCTATCATGTGTATAATATATTTATGTTAAACTACTGATATGCCGTATCGCCGTATTTTAGTTTTTCAAGTTGGTGTATCATAGTAGCGTATTGGTATCTTGTATCCGATACCGTATCCGTATCGTTGCAACACAGAAAAGATGAGATTTCTGTAAATCATTAGGGTAGGTATGGAGTTTTCCTTTGCGTCAGTAGTGTAATTTGTTTTGCAAACTTGATGCTGAGCATATTTTACATGCTTAATAGGACAAAAGGGAAATTTCACCTCAATGTTTAGGTGATGTTATTCTGAATTTTGGGCTGAAGGTGTTATCCCTATGATTTTGGCATTATGCAGTTACAATGGTTACTGATTCGAGGAAATTAGTAGGTGGTGCTTATTGTTGGTGCAATGCGGAAATGTGATGGATATATGGAAATAATTTGGGGACAGAGGTTGGTTAATTGGAAAGTGAGGCTTTGATTAATATTGGAAATGAAAAATGTTTACAAGGAAATTTAGTGTAGCTCTTTGGCTCACTATGTTTACAAAAGTCTCTTTGGCTCTTACTAACTCTAGCTCTCACTCTACCTATCTTCTTAACTCACTTTGAGTTTTTGGATTGATTGGAAGTGAAACATCCGTTGCCTATTTATAGGCCTACTCAACCAACTAAGAGAACATTCTGGACACTGAAGGCTCTAGAGCTAATTGACCAACTTAGAGAAAGAAAAATGTAGAGAAGGAACTCTCTGGATGACCGACTAACATAAGAAGACTCTAGAGATAGAATTCTCTAGTCAATGCTCGATAGTCCTCGATAGTACTGGGCTTTACCCAGCGTGGAAAACTAGCTTCTTTGACCCATTAAACGTGTGTAGATCATTTTGGATCAAATCACAAATTAAGCCTGTATCTTTAACACCCTCTCTTAATTTGTGATGTTAAGTTTGTCTCTAAAATGATTGAACTTATCCACCGTGACTGCTTTTGTGAAGATGTCGGCATTTTGTTCTTGTGTTGGACAAAATTGGAGCTCAATTTCCTTGTTTTCGACCAGCTCTTTGAGGAAATGATGTCGTAGCTCTATGTGCTTTGTCCGTCTGTGGAAGACTGGACTTTTTGTCATTGAAATTGTAGACATGTTGTCACAGTAGATAGTTGTTGGATGCTTTTGTCGTTGTAGGTCGGTCATTATTCTTCTCAACCATACTGCTTCACATGCTGCACTTGTTGATGCTATCTACTCTGCTTCGGATGACGATAGTGCCACCGTACTTTGTTTTTTGGAACTCCAAGAGATAACTTTTGTTCCCATACAGAAAACATAGCCTGATGTGCTCTTTCGATCTTCAATAGAACCTGCCCAATCGCTATCTGTGAAGCCAATTAAATCATTATCTTTTTCTCTTGTATACTTGATGCCAAAATTCTTTGTTCCCTTGATATAACGGAGAATTCTCTTTGCGGCGGCATAGTGTAACTTGCTTGGCTCGCTCATAAACCGTGAAACAATGCTGGTTGCATTGACGATGTCCGGCCTTGTATTTGTTAAGTATATCACTGAGCCGACTAGACTTCTTAATAAGGTTGGATCAACTTTTGCCTCTCCATCATTTTTTACCAATTTCTCATTGGTACCCATTGGAGATGCAATTGGTTTGCAATCCATCATGTTGAACCTTTTCAGTAAGTCTTCCGCATATTTTTTTTGTGAAATGAATATTTCTTCTTGAGATTGTTTTACTTGAATCCCAAGAAAATATCACATAAGTCCTAAGTCTGTCATCTCATATTCTTTCATCATCTCCTTCTTAAATTTTTCTGCTATCTCTTGTTTTGTACTGGCATAAATTAAATCATCAACGTAGAGACAGACAATTAGGAAGTCCGTACCTTGTTTTTTGATGTAGAGCGATGGCTCACTTGGACTTTTGTCAAATCCATTATCTCGGAAATACTTGTCCATTTTGCTGTTCCATTTGGGATCATCCAACTATCAATCCAAAAACTCAAAGTGAGTGAAGAAGTTAGGTAGAGTGAGAGCTAGAGTTAGTAAGAGCCAAAGAGCCTTTTGTAAACATAGTGAACCAAAGAGCTACACTAAATTTCCTTGTAAACATTTTTCATTTCCAATATTAATCAAAGCCTCAATTTCCAATTAAAAAAAAATAAAAAAAAAATAAAAAAAATGAAGAAGTTAGGTAGAGTGAGAGCTAGAGTTAGTAAGAGCCAAAGTTCCTCTTTGTAAACAAGTAGTGTAAGCCAAAGTTGCCACACAAGCCTCTTGTAATATTTTCATTTTCATATTAATCAAAGAATTTGTTGGCGCAATGCGGAAATGTGATGGGTATATGGAAATAATTTGGGAAGAGAGGTTGGTTAATTGGAAAGTGAGGCTTTGATTAATATTGGAAATGGAAAATGTTTACAACGAAATTTAGTGTAACTCTTTGGTTCACTATGTTTACAAAAGGCTCTTTGGCTCTTACTAACTCTAGCTCTCACTCAACCTATCTTCTTTACTCACTTTAAGTTTTTGGATTGATTGGAAATGAAACATCCGTTGCCTATTTATAGGCCTACTCAACCAACTAAGAGAACATTCTGGACACCGAAGGCTCTAGAACTAATTGACCAACTTAGAGAAAGAAAAATGTAGAGAAGAAACTCTCTGGATGACCGACTAACATAAGAAGACTCTAGAGATAGAATTCTCTAGTCAATGCTCGATAGTCCTCGATAGTACTGGGCTTTACCCAGCGTGGAAAACTAGCTTCTTTGACCCATTAAACGTGTGTAGATCATTTTGGATCAAATCACAAATTCGCCTGTATCTTTAACACTTAATAGGTGTTTAGTCAATTGGTTTGCAGGTTGGAATTACCTAGGTCACATCTTCACGAATAACATGGATTCAGTCTTATTAAGGATTGGGTTGGACATAAGATGAACCCATTTGCAGAACAGGAGGCAAGGGAAAATCATCAAATTGGTAAATTTCTGCTTTCTTGATAACATGGATTCGATCTCAACTTACCCCGCATTGTGGGTAAGGCAACTCTGCAGTATGGTTCGGAAATTAAAAAGTTGCCAGGTGATTTACTTTTGTGTTTTATGTTCGGTTTATAGTTTTTTTTTTATCAGCTTTGCGCTGACTTGGTTAGTTTTTTTGCTGTGTTGCAACGATACGGATACGGTATCGGATACAAGATACCAATACGCTACTATGATACACCAACTTGAAAAACTAAAATACGGCGATACGGCATATCAGCAGTTTAACATGAATATATTATATATAAGATAGAAACTTGACAAAATGCGTACATGTATGATTAACCTCACTGGATAGAAAAAATCTGGATAACAAGGAAGAAAGTCTAGAGCAAGATCAGTGGACAGATTTGGAACTAATATTTTGTCACTATAGTTAAAACTTCTCATAGAATCTAGTAAAATACCTAATTTTCTAATATTAAGGTATTGAGATCTAATATTTAGTCAAAGTTTTCTAACTGAGTTGTATCTTGAAGTATTGGAAGTATTAGTACGCGTATCCGTGTAAATACGTATCGATACGGCTGAATTTTTTTTTTTAGGTGTATCGGTGTAACACAGTTTTTTTGTTTTGAATGTGGTGCTTAGACGAGGAATTTGAAACCGATTCTGAAAAGTCTAAAAGGGGTTCTCTATATCGAAGGGTGTATCTGAAGAGAGGAGAAGATTGTTGTTGTTCCGGGTTAGTGTATTCTTTGACAGATGTGTTGATTGGAAGAGTTGTTGTTTGCTACTTTACTGCGTGTTCATTGTGCTTAGATTTCATTTATTAAAGACCAAGTACGAACATATAGTATGTCTTATGCGTCATGCTTTATATACCATTACAAAAGATTCTGTTACATAATCAACATGGCTTAAGTTTTAGGCTGAGTTGTACTGTTTCGTCGGCTTAGTTTATGTTTTATCACTATATATCTACTAGAAGCAGTCTAAAGATGGGTTAGTGTACCTGACATTGCAAGAGTGCGGTATGCTTTGTAAGAAAGCTACACTATTGCAACTCAGAATCCGAAATGGATAGCCGCATTAGAAGAACCAGTTGACAAGTAGGAGTTTCTTAATCTAGGTTTCACTTTTCCCTGTCTAATGGCTACTTCTATTTTTGTTTCTTTTTCCCTATCTAATGGCTACTTCAATTTCAACAGTGAGAATTATAAAATTGAAGTGGTTTTGATTGAAAAAGATGTGTCCTATGAGTGCAGAAGATCGTGGTGGACTTGTTTGAGATTTAAAGGTTAGTTTTTTTTAATAACGATGAATTTTATGTTCATTTTTTGAGGATTTTTTTGCTGATTTTTGTGATTTTTATTTGCAGAATAAGCTTGAGACTTTGGCTGAATAGCATTCTGTTGTTGATTTACAAATGGTTGGATAGCATTCGTGTTATGAGATCTCCCTATTCTATTCATCAATAGCCCCATCTGGTGGTAAAAAGCCCTCTTGGGTTTTCAGAGAAGATACTAGTGTGATTATTGGAAGTGTGAGTTATGTTAGACTTGAATATGACCTTTAGAAAGGTGTCGAGTTGCATTCTGATCGTCGTTTTGGTTTTCCAGGCTAGTGTTAATTACTATTAAGATGCTCAGTTGTCTTATTTACGAGCTTTCTGGTATGTTGTTACTCACTCCAGCTGATAGTCATGGAACTGGTAGTTGGATGATATGAAAGCAAATGACCTGAAAGTAGAAACCTTGTGTCCATTTTGCTGATATGAGAGCTACAGGTACACTTCCTATTTACGTTTACAAATAGTTTCTGCTGTTCCTTCACTGAAATTTGAGATGAGAATGCTGTGAAATAAATAAAAGGAGTTGGGATCTTGTTGGATATAATCCTTGCATTAGTTAATCATCATCGAAATGGCAGGAGTATTACTTGAAAAACCTTAGACCTTGATATATTTTGTGCTGATCACCTTTCCTAGAATTTGTAAAACTATACACCAGGGCTGGTCACCTTTCATTACACCATCTTGATTCATGAAATTACTTTGTATCTTGACAGTATTAAGCTTTTTAGGTCTGGGCAGTATTAAGATGCCTTGTTGTTAAGTGTATGAGCTTGCGTTACAGGTTGTTACATGTTATGCAAATAGAGATGCTTGCTTCTCAAATTCGGTACGAGTATATAAAATGATGTTTATTATTCAACTTAAGCCACGTGATAAATGACCTGAACTATATTTCTTATGCCTTCTTTAAGTCCTGTATGGTCTGAACTATGCACTTCAACGTGTAATTCCGACTTTGGTTTTCTTTTCATGTATCATGGTGTTCTTCGTCTGGTCATAATTCCTTCTATCATTTGATCTTGAAGTTGAAACATGATATTCACAAGGTAAATATGAGGAGACTATTAAGGAGTGCGACAAAGCTCTGGAGTTAAATCCTGCATATATGAAAGATCTGATTAGAGAGTGGAGGCTCACGAAAAGCTTCAACACTTTGAAGGAGCTATGCTAGGTCTGAAATGTTAATAAGTTTTCTCTAGACATAGTTTTGCACTAATCAACTTATGATTTTTATTTACTATTTTTCTTTTCTTTCAGACATGAAGAAAACTGTGGAGTTGGATCCTTCAAATAATCAAGCTAGAAGATCCATTCTACGCTTGGAGCCCTTAGCTGCAGAAAAGCGGGAAAAGATGAAAGAGGAGATGATTACTGGAACTGGCAGGTTACAGGTAAGAATTGCCTCTTAATGTTTTTGTATTTTTGAAGGATAATTTACTTCACTGCATATGATGCAAGGATTCAGTTGTTTAACTATAATGCAAATTGTGGCCGCAACAGTATATCTAGAGATTTCAGTATGACTTGAATTGTAATTTGAAATTTGTTTTTCATTTGATAATAATTAGGCTGGCACAGTCGTACCTTTGAGATTTAGTGGGGACTTCAGAGTATAGTGTTGAATCAGTACCAAGTGTTCAAGGAAGCTACATTATTGCAACTCGAGGCCGAAATGGAAGCCACATCAGAAGAACCAGTTCACCAGTAGGAGTTTCTTATATTCTTCGTATATGCATGTCTCTTCTCTTACTTTTGAAACTAAACTAAGTTAAGAGTATTGATTCAAATCTAGAGGAAATGTAGTTACAAATGATAAGCATAGTTGTTTCCTTCCCTTTCTTTTGTAAAGTGCGGTTGATGTTGTTTAAACATGTATCACTGGACATATCAATATTAGAAATTGATTGATTGATTGAATCACAAGGATTACAGTGTTTATGGAGTGGTTGCAGGATAAAATTGAAATGGGGTGAAAAGATTTTGACTAGGTCAACAATGACCGACCTATTTTTTGTTGTTGCAAACATTTAGCAACAGGTAGATTGCGAAATTTTTTACCGCAAAATTTTGGATCAGTCTTCGTTGACTTAGTCAAGAAATTGCAACTAACATTAAATATTTCGCTTAACAGCTGTTGCGAGTCAAATGGGTCGCAAGATCACATAGCTGTTGTGAGAACTGTTGCGACTCAAAATTCGAAACAGACAGGCTACTGTTGCGAAAATTTGTTACACCACGTTTTGCAACAGCTGGCTGCTATGCGAGTCCGTTTCGCATCATCGGAAGGCAGTTGCTAATGTCTATCTTAGTGTTGGTAACTGCTCTATCAACTTCAAAAATTAAATCATATATTTAGTTGAGTTAAACAAAGGTTCTTTCGTTTAATATAACGAACTCCTTTGTTCGGTTAGATCAACCAAGGTCTAGATTGTCAATATAACCAGGTCTAGGTTTACAAACTATCAAATTCGGATCCTGAAAAATACCATCAAATGATAGATTGTCGATCTATACAACTAGCAATAATATGTCTATCAAAAGATACCTTGATCTAGTTTGAGTGACCTCATGTCAGAGGAGAAGGCTCTCAAGAATAATCAAACTAGGTGCAATCAAGTTTTAACCACCGTTAGTCAATCAAATCAATAATCGAAAACTAAGAAAAATGTCAGTTTTATTTTCCCGCAATTGGTACTACTAGACGCTTCTCGATCCGAAAGAAGTCTTTAAACTAGTGGATGTAAGAGATTTCACCTAATTAGGTTACTCTCATCTATTACAAATAATACGGGGGTCTAACAACCACACCCAGCAAGAGGACTTACTCCAATATACTTTATAGAAAATCAACTAGAGAGTCAGACTCAATCTAGAATAAAGTATATCAAAGAGTTTAACATCTCTGTTTTACAATGTAATCAGCAAATCAAACAGATAGAAATCCGCGAGCCTGATTATTATGTAAAAGAACTTGAACGGTACCAAAGACAAATGTTCAAGTGCCAATCAATTTAAATCAACAATCAAAGGTTATATATTCTAATTGATTGA
>NC_039361.1:163674241-163710198 GCF_003573695.1 Papaver somniferum
TCAATCAATTAGAATATATAACCTTTGATTGTTGATTTAAATTGATTGGCACTTGAACATTTGTCTTTGGTACCGTTCAAGTTCTTTTACATAATAATCAGGCTCGCGGATTTCTATCTGTTTGATTTGCTGATTACATTGTAAAACAGAGATGTTAAACTCTTTGATATACTTTATTCTAGATTGAGTCTGACTCTCTAGTTGATTTTCTATAAAGTATATTGGAGTAAGTCCTCTTGCTGGGTGTGGTTGTTAGACCCCCGTATTATTTGTAATAGATGAGAGTAACCTAATTAGGTGAAATCTCTTACATCCACTAGTTTAAAGACTTCTTTCGGATCGAGAAGCGTCTAGTAGTACCAATTGCGGGAAAATAAAACTGACATTTTTCTTAGTTTTCGATTATTGATTTGATTGACTAACGGTGGTTAAAACTTGATTGCACCTAGTTTGATTATTCTTGAGAGCCTTCTCCTCTGACATGAGGTCACTCAAACTAGATCAAGGTATCTTTTGATAGACATATTATTGCTAGTTGTATATATCGACAATCTATCATTTGATGGTATTTTTCAGGATCCGAATTTGATAGTTTGTAAACCTAGACCTGGTTATATTGACAATCTAGACCTTGGTTGATCTAACCGAACAAAGGAGTTCGTTATATTAAACGAAAGAACCTTTGTTTAACTCAACTAAATATATGATTTAATTTTTGAAGTTGATAGAGCAGTTACCAACACTAAGATAGACATTAGCAACTGCCTTCCGATGATGCGAAACGGACTCGCATAGCAGCCAGCTGTTGCAAAACGTGGTGTAACAAATTTTCGCAACAGTAGCCTGTCTGTTTCGAATTTTGAGTCGCAACAGTTCTCACAACAGCTATGTGATCTTGCGACCCATTTGACTCGCAACAGCTGTTAAGCGAAATATTTAATGTTAGTTGCAATTTCTTGACTAAGTCAACGAAGACTGATCCAAAATTTTGCGGTAAAAAATTTCGCAATCTACCTGTTGCTAAATGTTTGCAACAACAAAAAATAGGTCGGTCATTGTTGACCTAGTCAAAATCTTTTCACCCCATTTCAATTTTATCCTGCAACCACTCCATAAACACTGTAATCCTTGTGATTCAATCAATCAATCAATTTCTAATATTGATATGTCCAGTGATACATGTTTAAACAACATCAACCGCACTTTACAAAAGAAAGGGAAGGAAACAACTATGCTTATCATTTGTAACTACATTTCCTCTAGATTTGAATCAATACTCTTAACTTAGTTTAGTTTCAAAAGTAAGAGAAGAGACATGCATATACGAAGAATATAAGAAACTCCTACTGGTGAACTGGTTCTTCTGATGTGGCTTCCATTTCGGCCTCGAGTTGCAATAATGTAGCTTCCTTGAACACTTGGTACTGATTCAACACTATACTCTGAAGTCCCCACTAAATCTCAAAGGTACGACTGTGCCAGCCTAATTATTATCAAATGAAAAACAAATTTCAAATTACAATTCAAGTCATACTGAAATCTCTAGATATACTGTTGCGGCCACAATTTGCATTATAGTTAAACAACTGAATCCTTGCATCATATGCAGTGAAGTAAATTATCCTTCAAAAATACAAAAACATTAAGAGGCAATTCTTACCTGTAACCTGCCAGTTCCAGTAATCATCTCCTCTTTCATCTTTTCCCGCTTTTCTGCAGCTAAGGGCTCCAAGCGTAGAATGGATCTTCTAGCTTGATTATTTGAAGGATCCAACTCCACAGTTTTCTTCATGTCTGAAAGAAAAGAAAAATAGTAAATAAAAATCATAAGTTGATTAGTGCAAAACTATGTCTAGAGAAAACTTATTAACATTTCAGACCTAGCATAGCTCCTTCAAAGTGTTGAAGCTTTTCGTGAGCCTCCACTCTCTAATCAGATCTTTCATATATGCAGGATTTAACTCCAGAGCTTTGTCGCACTCCTTAATAGTCTCCTCATATTTACCTTGTGAATATCATGTTTCAACTTCAAGATCAAATGATAGAAGGAATTATGACCAGACGAAGAACACCATGATACATGAAAAGAAAACCAAAGTCGGAATTACACGTTGAAGTGCATAGTTCAGACCATACAGGACTTAAAGAAGGCATAAGAAATATAGTTCAGGTCATTTATCACGTGGCTTAAGTTGAATAATAAACATCATTTTATATACTCGTACCGAATTTGAGAAGCAAGCATCTCTATTTGCATAACATGTAACAACCTGTAACGCAAGCTCATACACTTAACAACAAGGCATCTTAATACTGCCCAGACCTAAAAAGCTTAATACTGTCAAGATACAAAGTAATTTCATGAATCAAGATGGTGTAATGAAAGGTGACCAGCCCTGGTGTATAGTTTTACAAATTCTAGGAAAGGTGATCAGCACAAAATATATCAAGGTCTAAGGTTTTTCAAGTAATACTCCTGCCATTTCGATGATGATTAACTAATGCAAGGATTATATCCAACAAGATCCCAACTCCTTTTATTTATTTCACAGCATTCTCATCTCAAATTTCAGTGAAGGAACAGCAGAAACTATTTGTAAACGTAAATAGGAAGTGTACCTGTAGCTCTCATATCAGCAAAATGGACACAAGGTTTCTACTTTCAGGTCATTTGCTTTCATATCATCCAACTACCAGTTCCATGACTATCAGCTGGAGTGAGTAACAACATACCAGAAAGCTCGTAAATAAGACAACTGAGCATCTTAATAGTAATTAACACTAGCCTGGAAAACCAAAACGACGATCAGAATGCAACTCGACACCTTTCTAAAGGTCATATTCAAGTCTAACATAACTCACACTTCCAATAATCACACTAGTATCTTCTCTGAAAACCCAAGAGGGCTTTTTACCACCAGATGGGGCTATTGATGAATAGAATAGGGAGATCTCATAACACGAATGCTATCCAACCATTTGTAAATCAACAACAGAATGCTATTCAGCCAAAGTCTCAAGCTTATTCTGCAAATAAAAATCACAAAAATCAGCAAAAAAATCCTCAAAAAATGAACATAAAATTCATCGTTATTAAAAAAAACTAACCTTTAAATCTCAAACAAGTCCACCACGATCTTCTGCACTCATAGGACACATCTTTTTCAATCAAAACCACTTCAATTTTATAATTCTCACTGTTGAAATTGAAGTAGCCATTAGATAGGGAAAAAGAAACAAAAATAGAAGTAGCCATTAGACAGGGAAAAGTGAAACCTAGATTAAGAAACTCCTACTTGTCAACTGGTTCTTCTAATGCGGCTATCCATTTCGGATTCTGAGTTGCAATAGTGTAGCTTTCTTACAAAGCATACCGCACTCTTGCAATGTCAGGTACACTAACCCATCTTTAGACTGCTTCTAGTAGATATATAGTGATAAAACATAAACTAAGCCGACGAAACAGTACAACTCAGCCTAAAACTTAAGCCATGTTGATTATGTAACAGAATCTTTTGTAATGGTATATAAAGCATGACGCATAAGACATACTATATGTTCGTACTTGGTCTTTAATAAATGAAATCTAAGCACAATGAACACGCAGTAAAGTAGCAAACAACAACTCTTCCAATCAACACATCTGTCAAAGAATACACTAACCCGGAACAACAACAATCTTCTCCTCTCTTCAGATACACCCTTCGATATAGAGAACCCCTTTTAGACTTTTCAGAATCGGTTTCAAATTCCTCGTCTAAGCACCACATTCAAAACAAAAAAACTGTGTTACACCGATACACCTAAAAAAAAAAATTCAGCCGTATCGATACGTATTTACACGGATACGCGTACTAATACTTCCAATACTTCAAGATACAACTCAGTTAGAAAACTTTGACTAAATATTAGATCTCAATACCTTAATATTAGAAAATTAGGTATTTTACTAGATTCTATGAGAAGTTTTAACTATAGTGACAAAATATTAGTTCCAAATCTGTCCACTGATCTTGCTCTAGACTTTCTTCCTTGTTATCCAGACTTTTTCTATCCAGTGAGGTTAATCATACATGTACGCATTTTGTTAAGTTTCTATCTTATATATAATATATTCATGTTAAACTGTTGATATGCCGTATCGCCGTATTTTAGTTTTTCAAGTTGGTGTATCATAGTAGCGTATTGGTATCTTGTATCCGATACCGTATCCGTATCGTTGCAACACAGCAAAAAAACTAACCAAGTCAGCGCAAAGCTGATAAAAAAAAAACTATAAACCGAACATAAAACACAAAAGTAAATCACCTGGCAACTTTTTAATTTCCGAACCATACTGCAGAGTTGCCTTACCCACAATGCGGGGTAAGTTGAGATCGAATCCATGTTATCAAGAAAGCAGAAATTTACCAATTTGATGATTTTCCCGTGCCTCCTGTTCTGCAAATGGGTTCATCTTATGTCCAACCCAATCCTTAATAAGACTGAATCCATGTTATTCGTGAAGATGTGACCTAGGTAATTCCAACCTGCAAACCAATTGACTAAACACCTATTAAGTGTTAAAGATACAGGCGAATTTGTGATTTGATCCAAAATGATCTACACACGTTTAATGGGTCAAAGAAGCTAGTTTTCCACGCTGGGTAAAGCCCAGTACTATCGAGGACTATCGAGCATTGACTAGAGAATTCTATCTCTAGAGTCTTCTTATGTTAGTCGGTCATCCAGAGAGTTTCTTCTCTACATTTTTCTTTCTCTAAGTTGGTCAATTAGTTCTAGAGCCTTCAGTGTCCAGAATGTTCTCTTAGTTGGTTGAGTAGGCCTATAAATAGGCAACGGATGTTTCATTTCCAATCAATCCAAAAACTTAAAGTGAGTAAAGAAGATAGGTTGAGTGAGAGCTAGAGTTAGTAAGAGCCAAAGAGCCTTTTGTAAACATAGTGAGCCAAAGAGTTACACTAAATTTCGTTGTAAACATTTTCCATTTCCAATATTAATCAAAGCCTCACTTTCCAATTAACCAACCTCTCTTCCCAAATTATTTCCATATACCCATCACATTTCCGCATTGCGCCAACAAATTCTTTGATTAATATGAAAATGAAAATATTACAAGAGGCTTGTGTGGCAACTTTGGCTTACACTACTTGTTTACAAAGAGGAACTTTGGCTCTTACTAACTCTAGCTCTCACTCTACCTAACTTCTTCATTTTTTTTATTTTTTTTTTATTTTTTTTTAATTGGAAATTGAGGCTTTGATTAATATTGGAAATGAAAAATGTTTACAAGGAAATTTAGTGTAGCTCTTTGGTTCACTATGTTTACAAAAGGCTCTTTGGCTCTTACTAACTCTAGCTCTCACTCTACCTAACTTCTTCACTCACTTTGAGTTTTTGGATTGATAGTTGGATGATCCCAAATGGAACAGCAAAATGGACAAGTATTTCCGAGATAATGGATTTGACAAAAGTCCAAGTGAGCCATCGCTCTACATCAAAAAACAAGGTACGGACTTCCTAATTGTCTGTCTCTACGTTGATGATTTAATTTATGCCAGTACAAAACAAGAGATAGCAGAAAAATTTAAGGAGATGATGAAAGAATATGAGATGACAGACTTAGGACTTATGTGATATTTTCTTGGGATTCAAGTAAAACAATCTCAAGAAGAAATATTCATTTCACAAAAAAAATATGCGGAAGACTTACTGAAAAGATTCAACATGATGGATTGCAAACCAATTGCATCTCCAATGGGTACCAATGAGAAATTGGTAAAAAATGATGGAGAGACAAAAGTTGATCCAACCTTATTAAGAAGTCTAGTCGGCTCAGTGATATACTTAACAAATACAAGGCCGGACATCGTCAATGCAACCAGCATTGTTTCACGGTTTATGAGCGAGCCAAGCAAGTTACACTATGCCGCCGCAAAGAGAATTCTCCGTTATATCAAGGGAACAAAGAATTTTGGCATCAAGTATACAAGAGAAAAAGATAATGATTTAATTGGCTTCACAGATAGCGATTGGGCAGGTTCTATTGAAGATCGAAAGAGCACATCAGGCTATGTTTTCTGTATGGGAACAAAAGTTATCTCTTGGAGTTCCAAAAAACAAAGTACGGTGGCACTATCGTCATCCGAAGCAGAGTAGATAGCATCAACAAGTGCAGCATGTGAAGCAGTATGGTTGAGAAGAATAATGACCGACCTACAACGACAAAAGCATCCAACAACTATCTACTGTGACAACATGTCTACAATTTCAATGACAAAAAGTCCAGTCTTCCACAGACAGACAAAGCACATAGAGCTACGACATCATTTCCTCAGAGAGCTGGTCGAAAACAAGGAAATTGAGCTCCAATTTTGTCCAACACAAGAACAAAATGCCGACATCTTCACAAAAGCAGTCACGGTGGATAAGTTCAATCATTTTAGAGACAAACTTAACATCACAAATTAAGAGAGGGTGTTAAAGATACAGGCTAATTTGTGATTTGATCCAAAATGATCTACACACGTTTAATGGGTCAAAGAAGCTAGTTTTCCACGCTGGGTAAAGCCCAGTACTATCGAGGACTATCGAGCATTGACTAGAGAATTCTATCTCTAGAGTCTTCTTATGTTAGTCGGTCATCCAGAGAGTTCCTTCTCTACATTTTTCTTTCTCTAAGTTGGTCAATTAGCTCTAGAGCCTTCAGTGTCCAGAATGTTCTCTTAGTTGGTTGAGTAGGCCTATAAATAGGCAACGGATGTTTCACTTCCAATCAATCCAAAAACTCAAAGTGAGTTAAGAAGATAGGTAGAGTGAGAGCTAGAGTTAGTAAGAGCCAAAGAGACTTTTGTAAACATAGTGAGCCAAAGAGCTACACTAAATTTCCTTGTAAACATTTTTCATTTCCAATATTAATCAAAGCCTCACTTTCCAATTAACCAACCTCTGTCCCCAAATTATTTCCATATATCCATCACATTTCCGCATTGCACCAACAATAAGCACCACCTACTAATTTCCTCGAATCAGTAACCATTGTAACTGCATAATGCCAAAATCATAGGGATAACACCTTCAGCCCAAAATTCAGAATAACATCACCTAAACATTGAGGTGAAATTTCCCTTTTGTCCTATTAAGCATGTAAAATATGCTCAGCATCAAGTTTCCAAAACAAATTACACTACTGACGCAAAGGAAAACTCCATACCTACCCTAATGATTTACAGAAATCTCATCTTTTCTGTGTTGCAACGATACGGATACGGTATCGGATACAAGATACCAATACGCTACTATGATACACCAACTTGAAAAACTAAAATACGGCGATACGGCATATCAGTAGTTTAACATAAATATATTATACACATGATAGAAACTTTACAAAATACATACATGTATGATTAACCTCACTAGAGAGAAGAAGTCTGGATAACAAGGAAGAAAGTCTAGAGCAAGATCAGTGGACAGGTTTGGAACTAATATTTTGTCACTATAATTAAAACTTCTCATAGATTCTAGTAAAATTCCTAATTTTCTAATATTAAGGTATTGAGATCTAATATTTAGTTAAAGTTTTCTAACTGAGTTGTATCTTGAAGTATTAGAAGTATTAGTAAGCGTATCCGTGTAAATACGTATCGATACGGCTGAATTTTTTTTTAGGTGTATCCGTATAACACATCATCTTTTCGAAAACTTCAGTTCAAAGCAGAAAGCATGATCTCATAAGTCTTGTCATAAGGTTGCATCACCTCATAAGGTTCGTCATTTTTTTTTCTTCTCAAGTCCTTACCATTTTCCTAAAGAAACTATGAAGTTCACATAAACATGAGAAAATATATACAAAAGAAACGTCAGTACCGTATATGATATGATATATGATACATAGTCTATAAAAAAAGTCCCACGATACATAGTCTAATAACCAAACGGCGTGAACTCGTAATCCTTTCAGGTATTAAAACTTTTAAAGGCCGCTAATTTGAAAACTTCAAACTTATAACGAGAGAACAAGAAAAAGAGGCAAAAATGTTCCACATCGTGTAGTTGGTTGTAAAATCTATTTGATTCAATACCATGTTTCCAAGCAAACAAAAAACAGACGAGCAACCAAATTTAAAATATCATCTCAATCTTACCATTTGTAGAGTAAACGCTAAGATGAATAGGAACACTAGAAATTCCCTTTCGACGCCCGTCTCTCGATCAGTCTCATCTCCAATCTTCTTCCTCACAACAGCTAACACATAAGACACAAGCATAAAACCGAACAGTCAAACAAATATCACAGTACAACAACACATTGATTGAATATTTCTGATTGGTAGTTAAAACCAGCCCATGGCTGTTTAAAGCTGTATTTATAAAGCCACCAAACCTCACATTGTACATTCGAAAATTCACCATAACTAGCTCATCAAAGTCTATTAAAGAGTAGTTCAATTAGTACTAACAGCACAACAATCAGAGAGAGAGATTATAACAATCACCTGGGCACGAATGAAATTACTAGGGCAAAAAGTGGAGAACTGTCCTGTAGAGATTATAAGCTGAGCTGCAGCAATAATAAAGTATTCATTCAACTGGTGTAATACAGATGTTTGTTTCTATCAACATGAACAACAAACATTTATCATTTTATTTACTAGATTAATGTTTCTTTACCTTCGTAGGTACATAAATCAAGAGGGTCAATTTCCCTTGGCAACTGGAGAATCTTCTAATGAAATCTAAACAGAAACAAAGAATCCATTCACCTAATTAAAATAAAAAATCCACAAGATTCACAAAAACCCTGAGTATCAAATTGGGATCAAAAATATCACCTCAAGCTTGTAAATATTGCATCCTGAAGCTATAAATGCAGAACAATAGGATTCATCTTCATTAACCTGAAAATTTTAAGAACAAAGTGAATGTGAGAATGTAAATGTGCTTGGGAGAGAGATAGAGAAAGAGGGTTAGGGTTTAGAGGTTTACATGAAGAGCAAGATGACTAGACTGTAGATTTCCAGGAGAAGGATTTTGAACGAGTGTTGGAGAAATCACGACTTTTCTTCTTTTAAGGAGCAAGACGAGTACCCCAAAAGCTGCTGCAAAATACTAAGGAAGTTGAGGTCTCGTAAATTCCCAAATCCAAATGAACCCTAACACCAGCAACTTAAATCTGTCCCAACAAAAGAAGAAAAATAACCCCCTTTTAAACAAAATACAGAAAACCCTAAGTATCAATCTACCAAAATACAGGAAAAAAAAAACATCATTAATCGATTTAAACAAAAAGACTCAAAACCCTAACTATAAATCTACCAAACCCTAACAGAAAAGCATCATCAGTCGATTTAATACCCAACCCTAATCGTCAAACATACCTAACTTCCTCTGGTTTCAATGGCGCAAGAGATTCAATAACGGGAGAGCTTTTCTTGTTCAGAGTCAGATCTGTCTGAGAGAGCGAAAGAGAGGACGAGTGGTAGTAATGAATTAGAGGTATTTTTCCTAAGGATAAAACGATTTGTATCACACGCGATTCGCATGCTTGGAAAAAAAAAGTGTTTGCAGCTGTTTTCTGCCACACGCGGAACTGGCATGCTGAAATCAAAACAGTTGCGAATAGAACTGAAGTCTAGCAGTTGCGAAATTAGCAACAGAATTTCGCAAGTGAAAATTTGCAACATACTTTTTCGTTGCGAATTTTCACGACTACTGAAGCAACTTAAGATAACTCTATTTTAGGAATCATGTGCGTTGGCTAGATTGATTATATGCGCAAGGATATTGAAGAAACTAGGTAACTAGGGTTAGTTTACTTGGTCTCAACTATACGAAGTTGGTATTGGTCTTCGTATGGTGGCTTAATTCTGAGAGTATCCAAAACTGGACTAGATCTTGTGTTTTCTTGCATTTGCGGTTTCCTCATTAACAAAATATTGTTTTGTGTTGTTACTTTACTTTCTATATTATAATTATGTCTTGGTTATGATAAAGTAACTGCGGTACTTGTACGTTAATCAAAATACTTGGGTTTGATCCTTATAGTTAGGTTTTCTTTCGATACCTATTCTATATACTAAATGTATACCTTTTTCGTGCCATCTTCTGGACAATCTCTGTCTATATTAGATCATTCAAGGTATCTATCATATAAGTTGATATCGAAAAGATTGTGGTGTACTTGGTACCCTCGTCATTTCAATTAGAGACATTATCAACACTGAAAACTCAATCCCTATAAGTTTTTCTATGTTTTTGCAAACTTTGACCTCCAAACATATAGGATATATGTGATCTAAGGTTAAACTTTGAAAGACTTCTCTTGGGATTCGTGAAGCACGGATATAACCTGGTCTTGGAGATTCATAATCGTTTAGATCAGGGAATAGATTTGTTTATGTTTCTATGATCTAATATCAGAAAGGAAATCATCACCCATCATGTAGGAGGCTGGGTAGTTATATTCTTCAAGACGAACTTTGGAGCAACTCCTGGGGCTATAAAATATATCACATAAAGGAATCAAATCTATATGTTCTTGCAAGAATCAAGAGAAGTAGGGACACAACTACAACATAGCAGCTTGGAAGGTTTATTCTCTCAACTACATTCCAGGCCAAAGTCTTATAGTAAGCTAGTGTTTCTAAACGCTTAATATAGTGTGTGTGTGTGTGTGTGTGTGTGTGTGTGTGTGTGTGTGTGTGTGTGTGTGTGTGTGTGTGTGTTCAATCTAGACGAGGTCTCGAGGTTTTGTTTCTTTGCATTTTTCCTCGTTAACAAAATTTTCCAGTGTGTGCTTACCTTTAATTTTAGTTTTCGTATTATGTTGATTTCATCTTTACAATTAAAAGTATAAGTGGGTTGTATATATGTTAATCAATCCTTGTGATTCAAAAATCTCTTATTGTTTGATTTAATCTTGACTAAAGTTTACGTAGGTTTTTTCTATAGGTTCTGTAAAGAAAAAAATAATGGTGTACTTGGTACCTTCTTCTTTTCAATGTGTAATGCTAGCAATTAATATAAAAATTGAAACAATATTGGTAGTTCAAATAAATCCAAGGAAATACTACATTCATTTATGAATATTGTTCGATTATCTTTTGATGACATTATTGCTAGAGCACTGCTCGGTCAAACTCGCATGCGTTGCTATCTCAAGCATGTTTGTCAATGTTAGTCATCAAAACTATAAGTCTTGATTTCTAGTCTACTATTAGCTAAGTCTCGGATTAGGATAGAAAGTGTACTTGTGCTCAAGACTCCATGGAGATCATCATACAAAGACGAATAAATACTCAAGAAAATTGTGGAACTTCATCGACTAAAAGGTATATGGAGACTCGAACTTATCTATCACTCAAAAATCTATCAACTCTATCTCCTATCTTGAGACAAAAGTCTTTTTTCTATATAGAATATGATTATACACATTTGCTATTTTGAGCCGAGTTTATCTCGCTTATCTATTTCTCGAAATATGTGTTGGTAATCTTTCGATTTGGCCAAGTTCATCTTTACTAGTGACGAAAGTCATGTTAAGTTTCAATCATTTGAAAATGGCTTTGACAAAAAATGGTTTGTGAATGACAACTATATAACGTCTTCTAAGAATGTTTCAATGATTGAAATGAGAGTTTAGATTATATAACCATGGAAGGATATAAACATTATGCGGTAACACATATGTGTATAAGTCCTTATTCGTGAACCAAAGTATGCGTACTTTGCTGCTCAGAAAAACTGAACTAAGTCCACGTACCAAGTCCGCGTACTTTCGGAAGTTCTCATCCCGAGAAATTTTGCTGGAGTTTGTAAACTAAAAACAAACTTATTTCGGGTACTTAAGTCCGCATACTTAAGTTGATTATTTTCTAAAAACGATTATTTGTGAACTTAAACTTATATAAACTAAGGAATGCATAATTGCAAACTGTGGCTATAAAGTTCATGAATTGATCCGAGTGAATCAAATGCTTTTGTTTCAATTTTGTCTATTATAAAGATCTAAGCAATTGAAAAACTCTGTAACTAGTTCGTTTGAGTCATTTGAACTAGTTATGGTAAAGAAGAATATGGTTGATATGAAAGTGCTCATATGACTAACCATTTGGTTAACTACTGTTGAACCAACTAAATGTACATGTTTGGGTACGATATTACACAAACCTAAAACGTGCATTTCATGTGTGTGCCACAAGCTAAGTTTCAATCTAAAGGTTGAAAGATATTAGCTTGAATTTAATCAGGTTTTATCTAACGGTGAATACTAAATGCTTTGTTACCAAGGTAACTTAGATTGCAAATCCTGATTTGAAAAACTATATAAAGGAGAACTCTAGCAACTGGGAAACCTAATCCCCACACCTCATGTGTGATACTATTTGTATAAGCTAGAGTCGATTCTCCTTTAACCTTAGGTTTCTATCGAGACCCTGTAGGTTAGCGAAGCCAAACCGATACTACTTTCTCGTAGTTGTGTGAATCTGATCTTAGGAATCATTAAATCCCGTAAATAATTGTTTTGATGGATCGTGGATATTCTTTGGTATGTAAGAATCAAATAATTATTTGTGTTGGAACAAAATATCTCTAAACCCCCTCGGAATAGGTTATTCTTTTTTATTTCAAAAGGGATATTGTTGTGTTGCCTTGAATGATACACTAATCCTTTGAATCCGGTACCAACATGTATCATCCCCCCAGAACAACGTTCTCCTTCAGAATTTTCAACGACTTCATTGGGATTGTGAATCTAGACCGATACAACTTTCTCGTAGCTGTGTGATATGATCTTGTTGTTTCTATTGTACTAAGTAAAATCGTAAAGATTGGCTTGAGATTGATTTCTCTGATAGGCAAGATATAAAAAAAGTCACAAACATCTTCATCTTATCGTTTGTGATTCTGCAATATCTTCTTTTGCTAGTCGATTAAAAATATTGTAAGGTAATTGATAATACTAGGTTGTTCTTCGGGAATATAAGTACTGATTATCAATTGGTTTTTGTTCACCTTGATATATCAAAAGACGAAACAAAACTCGTAGGTATTTCTATGGGAGACAGATTTATCTATTACCGTAGACTTTTCTGTGTGATACATAATTGTTTATTAAAGTCTTTGACTTTTGGTCTTAGCAACTCTTAGTTGTGGGTGAGATCAGTTAAGGGAATCAAGTGCGGAGTATCCTGCTGGGATCAGAGACGTAAGGAGAGAAATTGTACCTTGGATCAATGTGAGATTGATTGGTGTTCAACTACAGTATAGACCGAAGTTAGTTTGTAATATGCTAGTATCTGTAGCGGCTTAATACAGTATGTGTTCAATCTGGACTAGGTCCCGGGGTTTTTCTGCATTTGCAGTTAATTTCCTCGTTAACAAAACTCCTGGTGTCTGTGTTATTTCTTTTCCGCATTAGATTTTGTTATATAATTGAAATATCACAGGTTGTGTGTTGATTCGATCCATTAGGAAATCTAACATTTGGTTGTTGATTGAAATTGATTGATCCTTGAACATTGGTGTTTTGGTACCGTTCAAGTGAATTCTTTTTTATTCAATTAGACTCGCATATTTTTATTTTCTTGAGTAAGTATTGAATCGGGAAAGAGATTGATATACTTTTATTAAGATTGAGTCTGACTGTCGGTTGATTGTCTTAAAAGTATATTGAGAGTTAGTCCATACAGATTTCTAATCGAAATATTGGGTTTGGTTGTTGTACCCCCGCTTTTTCAATTGGTATCAGAGCAGGCAAACACGATAAACCTAATTAGTTTGTGTTTGTTTGATCCTTAAAAATTACCCTGTTGGAAATTTTTTTGGAAAAATTGCTCTTGGCATCTGTAACGCACGCCAGAATTTCTTAAAGATTGTAAAGGACAAAACCTTTGGTTTCTCATAATAGTATCATTACATCTAAGAACTTGGAAAACTAAAGAAAGCGTCGATGATGACAAACAATCTAGAGAAAAAATTAAAAACAAGAAAAGATCGAGAAAACTTTCATTACGCTCAAAGATATGGAATCTCACTAGATTAACTCTTAATATTTTTGAGAAATACTATCGTAATGGATCCATTGACAAGGATCTATTTCTAGATTTCGAAAGCGTTTTTAGATTCCTAGAAAAACTTAATTCTGTTAAGTTTAAGAATCGACCCGCTAAAAGTTCCGTACATGTAAAATTGATGGACACAATTTTGTGTGTAAGATTTGATCTCAATTATGTGTATTGCTAGTGCTCGATTCGTGCATATTTGATTATTTTACGTTTTTGTAAGAGTTTTTGGATAAATAAACTTTGCGGAGAAATTGGCTCGAAAAGTGACATTTGAACCTCCAGAAAAAATTACTAAAGACGCCCCAGGAAAATTGCTATTTATACCCAAGAATTTACTATTTGCACCCAAGTTGCTAAAGGGAGAGCAGCCACGGATAAGGGGAGGTCATCTTCCCAAATTCAAATTAATGGTAGTATTCATTTGGTTTTCAACTTCAAGTTTATACATCTTCAAGGCTTCTAAGGCATCATCCTTACCTCTAAGCAAATATATATGACAATACCTAGTACAGTCGTCTATAAAAGTAATAAACCATTCCTAACCACCTCTAGTTTGAACCTGATTCATGTCAACTAGGTCTGAGTGAATTAATTCTAAGGGTTTAGAATTTCTATGAACATTTTTCTAAAAGGTTTTCTATCATATTTTGATTCTACACAAATTTAACTTTCGTGTTCAATATCCAAACTAATTTTGGGTACTTAGCCTACGCTATCCAGTTTATGCATTGATTTATAATTTACATGTCAAAGTCACACAAAAGAAAGCACAAGAATCAACTATGTTCATTTGATCAGATTTTCCTTTAAGCTTATATAGACCCTAAGTCCTATAACCGTTGCCTGAAAAATCACCGCCTTTAGTTACGACAAGTTTTTTTTTTTACTGATTAATTTAATATCTTAAATATTTTACCATCTTCAGTAGAACAAGATCCAAGATTCTAGCTTGCATATGCTCGGAACATGAAAATTCATTCAATGTGAGAATGTTATAGATATGAGCTTCTGTTCGACCTTTCCCTTTTATGCAACCTCTGTCGCTAATGAGTTACTCATATAGAGTTTCCCAACATCCCTTATTCTCAGATAAGAGGTGAATAGGTCTTTGTTTTAACAAACATGCTTAGTGCCTCCAGAGTCCACTCGAGTCTCTCACATAGGTTATCATGCCACTAAACTCGTTCTAGTTTGTTTCAACTAAATTAGCATTATCTTTCTGCTTATTAAGGTTTTATGTTGTCTACACATTAATGTCGTATGACTATGAATTTTACAAACATAACCATCTCCCTTAATTAAAGTAATGCTAGATTTATATATGTGAAACATACCTTTCTTACGAGAGCTATGCATTGTGTTGCATTTGACGTTCTCACCTTTGCCATCTTTGGAAGATTTATTTTTCAGCCACATGTGCCTATTAGCCATGTCCCTTGTAGATGGCACCTTTATTCACAAACCACAATTACGAATCAGAAACTAAAATGTGAATTTTGAAGATAACATCTAGATTTACAAACTTCATTTGAACCACCATTTCAAAAAACTCATGGTTACCCCATAAATAATAATTTTGTCGATAACATATTTCTGCTCGTCAGAATTTTTCAGAAACGTTTCTCTGTTTTGTAAAATACCAAAAAATACTTTTACAACTCCAAATATTCTGAACTTTTACGTGGGTAACTATCACGATGTATACTAAATTTGGTCAAAAGGGCTCTCCGAAATTCCTTCTAGGTTAAGAGATATACCGGAAACTCTACAGCTGACCAAAAGGTCGTTTTTGTTTTTCACTCCACAATTAACATCCATGATTCACAAAACCAACCATTTTTGATTATTACAAATAACTAATGTCTTAAGATTGTTGGGTGCAATAATCAAAAACAAAGAAAAATCAAATAAGCAAAGGTTATTGATACTTAGCTCCTTTATAGTGGAAGTGATTGCTTTGACGAAACGAACAAGCTCCCCATATCTCCGCAACAGCAACAGGGCAAAACTTTGGAAAACAGAGTGAGTCGCGTGTTCAACACGTTGTCCTTAAGATATTAGCGCCCGGCTACACTAAAGAGTGATGCTATAGCCCTCACAGGACGGATATCTCCTGGATAAAACACCCTAATACACCTACTAATAGCATATGTAGTAGATGCTCAACTTGAGCTTGGCAACTCCGAAAAAACATTAAGGAAAATCGCGAATGCTAAAGAAAGCAATGCAAAATATTTTTTCTTGGGGTCTCTCTAAAATATAGAGAAACCCCTTTCCCATGTTTTCCCATAGGAGTCGCTCTAAAATATAGAGCAACCCCTTTACCATGCATTTTACAAAAGTAGTGAATTTGTTTATATAATTGACAAATACAACTTAAGAAGAGCTTCTCCCCTGTGTGGGACTAAAAATCTTATATAGTCTCTTAAAAACAACTAAAGAGTGGAAACTCCACTATGTGGGACTAAAGGGTTTTTCATTCACAAAATAAACACTAAATTAAAATCTTTAAAAAGTATTTTTGTTAATCATTTTTACAACAATACCCCACATGAATGAAAACTCAATAAAACGTGAAAAACACAGATAGATCTTGGTAAATCAACAACCCAATCTCACGACTCGATCTGACTGAACAGACAGACAGATCGTGCATGTTGAAGTCATACTAGCCATTTCAATGTCCTCTCCTTCACACAACAGTGTGTTGATCCCAGGGTCATACTATGGATTGCATAAATCATAATAGTATAGAGAGCTTTCATCTTTAGTTTCTCACAAGTGAGACTAAAGGTTTCTTTCACCAAAGTGAAAAATCATGAACTAGTGAACCCTTAGTGACCCTTAGGTCCTAAGAAATAGTAATACCAAGACCATAAAAACAACATAAAACTCATTTTCTCAAAATGAATTAAAAATAGATAAAAACGAAAAACAGGAAATACCACTATAGGCAGAGGTGTCCATGAGGTCTTGAACCTTTGCTTAGTGAGATATTACCAGAACTACTTGCTAGACAGTGAACGCGATATCTTGAACTGCTAGCGTTTGGTGTAATCCGCGATAATAACCACGCATGATATCTCCAAGGTTGTTTCCAAGCTCGTGTCGTTGTGTCCGTTTTTCCCCTGGACGTATCCTGTTTCTCAGAATGCTCTAGAGAATCAGTTCATATTCTCATAGGAAGCGACCCACTTCCTCATTCAGATAGGTGAATTCCATCAAGAGTGTTTACTGCTACACCCCACTTCAATCTTAAATTGAAACTATAGAACTCATTAAGACTTATTAAAAAGTCAACCTCCACATGCAGTCACACTATCACGTCTACACCATAGGGAAGGGACAGAGAATGAAAATCTCTGATAGTGTTTACCTTTACCCACCACAAATTAGTTTCTCATTCGAAACCTTGATCATCGGATCTCCAGTCAGCAAGGTTGAGTATCCTTCATGGTAAGTTTAATATATGAGCTTAAGCCCCGACCCCCTCGATGCATTTTTAACTATCTCTTTGTACAAACCTTTCGTTAAAGGTTGCGCGAAATTCTCCTTGGACTTTAGCCAATCTATTATAATAACGCCGATTGAGATTAGTTATTTCTTAGCTTTGACTATTATAGCTTGGCTAACACAATGTATAGATATAGCTGGCACGGGCCTATGCCAGAGAGGAATGTCTTATAAAAAGCATCTTAGGCACTCGGCCCCCTCTCGTGCTTTATCTAACGCAATACTTTCAGATTCCATAATGAATTGAGCAATATATGTTTGTCTGAAAAACTTCCAAAAACAAACCCTCTTGCTAGAGTGAAAACATAACCACTCGTAGACTTAGACTCCTCTGAGTCAACTATCCAGTTTGCATCACAAAGTCCCTCAAGGACAACAAGATACATTTCATAAATAAAACAAAAGGAAATAGAGTATTTTAGGTACCATAATACTCTACTAAGCGCATCCCAATGCTCTTGTTCTGGACTACAAGTTTATATACTTAACTTACTCACAATATAAGCAATTTCTGGACTCTTACAGTTCATTAAATTCATCATACATCCTATAACTCTTGAGTATTCAAGTTAAGATATTCCATTACCCTTATTTTTTCCGAGTCTACAAGAAGAATCGTACGGAGTAAAGGCATACTTACAATCAGACTGATTGTATCTCATAAGCACAAATTCAACACAGTGAGAATGACTAAGACTATAAATGTTAGATTATCTTCTAATCCTCATCCTTATGATTACATCAATAAGGTCCAAGTCTTTCAAGTCAACGTTCCCATTCAGCGTATGTTTTAGTGGAATTGATTATATCTACGTTTATATCAAGTATAAGCATATCATCAACATACAAGCATACAATCACATAGGCATCCTTAACAAGTTACTTGCAAATATACTTGTCAGATTCATTACCTTAAATCCACTACTCATTATCACATGATAAAATTATCATGTCACTGTTTACGTGCTTATTTGAAAACAATACAAAGATTTGTTCAACTTACAAACTTTTTCTTCACAACCTTTCACTACAAAGTACTCAGGTTGGTCTATGTAAATTTCTTTATCGAATTCACGGTCTTATAAAATTTTTATTAACATCCATCTGATGTATCTCTAAGTTTTTTATGGCAGTAATAACAATTAGCATCTCAACGGAAGTAATTCTTGTCACATGCGAATTAGAATCAAGGAAATGTACACCTACTTTTAGTTTATATCCTTTAGATATCAACCTAGCCTCATAATTTTTCCACAGTTCCATCTACCTTACGTTTCCTCTTAAAGACTCATTTACATCCTATGGTCTTACTCCACGGAGGTAAACTAGCATGATCCCAAGTATGGTTCAGACGGACTTTGTCCATTTCACTAAATGAAGCTTCTTAGCAGAGTGGGGTTTCGGTAAATGTTATGGACGAATCTAGGCATAATATGAAGTCAGTTCCAAATGAGGTTTTTGTTCTAGCCTATTTAATTCTCTTAGGCTCAATCTCAACTTCATCTTTCTCTAAAGGTAAAGTCTGACTGGCTTAAGGGACATCTAGGGGATCACAACCTCTCTTACGAGAGTCAGTTTTCAAAGAAAAACATTTTCAAAAAACACAACATCCCTTGATTCCGTAACAGAACTCACACCAATTTCAGAAAATTCAGAAATCACAACCATAATTCTATACGCAGTAGTATGTTCAGGATACCCTATGAAGGCACAGTCAACATTTTTGGTCCTATATTTTAGGTTTAGGGATGGAAACCTTAGCCAAACACCCCCCACACTTTGAAGTATGCAAAATAAGGTTGTCTACCTTTCCACAGTTCATATGGAGTTTTATCTGATCCTTTAAAAGGTACTCTGTTCAAGATATAGCAGGCTGAGAGGACAGCTTCCCCCACAAGTTCTAAGGTAATCCTGAACTAATTAACATGGCATTCATTATCTCCTTAAGGGTACAGTTCTTACGTTCAGCTACACCATTCGACTGAGGTGAATAAGGAGGGGTAACTTCGTGTATTATGCCATGTTTTACACAGAAATCTCCTATCGGAATTTTGTACTCACCACCATGGTCAGACCTAATGGTTTTAATGGTAGTATTCATTTGGTTTTCAACTTCAAGTTTATACATCTTAAAGGCTTCTAAGGCATCATCCTTACCTCTAAGCAAATATATATGACAATACCTAGTATATTCGTCTATAAAAGTAATAAACCATTTCTTACCACCTCTAGTTTGAACCGGATTCATGTCAACTAGGTCTGAGTGAATTAATTCTAAGGGTTTAGAATGTCTATGAACATTTTGCTAAAAGGTTTTCTATCATATTTTGATTCTACGCAAATTTAACTTTTGTGTTCAATATCCAAACTAATTTTGGGTACTTAGCCTACGTTATCCAGTTTATGCATTGATTTATAATTTACATGTCAAAGTCACACAAAAGAAAGCACAAGAATCAACTATGTTCATTTGATCAGATTTTCCTTTAAGCTTATATAGACCCTAAGTCCTATAACCGTTGCCTGAAAAATCACCGCCTATAGTTACGACAAGTTTTTTTTTACTGATTAATTTAATATTTTATATCTTTTACCATCTTCAGTAGAAAAAGATACAAGATTCTAGCTTGCATATGCTCGGAACATGAAAATTCATTCAATGTGAGAATGTTATAGATATGAGCTTCTGCTCGACCTTTCCCTTTTATGCAACCTCTCTCGCTAATGAGTTACTCATATAGAGTTTCCCAACATCCCTTATTCTCAGATAAGAGGTGAACATGTCTTTGTTTTAACAAACATGCTTAGTGGCTCCAGAGTCCACTCGAGTCTCTCACATGGGTTATCATGCCACTAAACTCTTGTAGTTTGTTTCAACTAAATTAGCATTATCTTTCTGCTTATTAAGGTTTTATGTTGTCTACACATTAATGCCGTATGACTATGAATTTTACAAACATAACCATCTCCCTTAACTGAAGTAATGTTAGATTTATATATGCGAAACATACATTTCTTACGAGAGCTATGAATTGTATTCCATTTGACGTTCTCACCTTTGCCATCTTTGGAAGATTTATTTTTCAGCCACATGCGCCTATTAGTCATGTCCCTTGTAGATGGCACCTTTATTCACAAACCACAATTCCGAATCAGAAAATAAAATATGAATTTTGAAGATAACATCTAGATTTAGAAACTTCGTTTGAACCACCATTTCAAAAAACTCATGGTTACCCCATAAATAATAATTTTGTCAATAACAAATTTCTGCTCGTCGGAATTTTTCAGAAACTTTTCTCTGTTTTGTAAATTATCAAAAAAATACTTTTACAACTCCAAAAATTCTGAACTTTTACGTGGGTAACTATCAAGATGTATACTACATTTGGTCAAAAGGGATCTCCGAAATTCCTTCTAGGTTAAGAGATATACTGGAAACTCTACAGCTGACCAAAAGATCGTTTTTGTTTTTCACTCCACAATTAACATCCATGATTCACAAAACCAACCATTTTTTATTAACACAAATAACTAATGTATTAAGATTGTTGGGTGCAATAATCAAAAACAAACAAAAATAAAATAAGCAAAGGTTATTGATACTTAGCTCCTTTATAGTGGAAGTGATTGCTTTGACGAAACGAACAAGCTCCTCATATCTCCGCAACTGCAACAGGGCAAAACTTTTGAAAACAGAGTGAGTCACGTGTTCCACACGCTGTCCTTAAGATATTAGCACCCGGCTACACTTAAGAGTGATGATATAGCCCTCACAGGACGGATATCTCCAGGATAAAACACCCTAATACACCTACTAATAGCATATGTAGTAGATGCTCAACTTGAGCTTGGAAACTCCGAAAAAACATTAAGGAAAATTTCGAATGCTAAAGAAAGCAATACAAAATATTTTCCCTTGGGGGTCTCTCTAAAATATAGAGAAACCCCTTTCCCATGTTTTCCCTTAGGGGTCCCTCTAAAATATAGAGCAACCCCTTTACTATGCATTTTACAAAAGTAGTGAATTTGTTTATATAATTGACAAATACAACTTAAGAAGAGCTTCTCCCCTATGTGGGACTAAAAGTCTTATATAGTCTCTTAAAAACAACTAAAGAGTGGAAACTCCACTATGTGGGACTAAAGAGTTTTTCATTCACAAAAGAAATACTAAATTAAAATCTTTAAAAAGTATTTTTATTAATCGTTTTTCCAACAATAAACTCGGTTTTAATCGAGCTATATGAACCCTGTGGTATATATATATAGTACTGGGAGCCAAAGAGGAGGTACGGATACCTAGGGGGTTGCAGAGAAGAAACGACGGTTGCATATGCGTTTTCGATCATCATAGAGAAGAAGGAAGAAGAAGACAGAAACACCGTCACCTTTTCTTTCAAATTTGTAATACTTTGCCAACAATTATTATTGTAGGATACCTCTGTAATAGTGGCTCTGTAACAGCGGCTCTGTAACTATTATATATGTTAAAAAATCGATATTTCTTCAATAAAACACTTATTCAACCATGAGTTATTATTTTGAGCGTGTTTTGAGCATGATGAGCTAAACCCCATCACAGGGACGGCGGAGGAAGCCATATTTCACAATTGTTTGGTAACTATATTTGATTCCTTGTGAGTTTTTGCACTTATATTAATTATTTTATGATTTTCACTAATTAGTTGTGATTTCGTTTAATGGTGTATGCTTAGACGTAAGAGATTTTGATACACCATGCTTGTGATTACATCTAATATTTTAGAAATCTACCTTGGCAAAGAAATAGAGTCCATAATAGAGTTGTAATTGTTAAGAATCAATATATGCATCACTCGATTTTGATTAATGGTGAAATCCCGAGTCCCAGTCTCTCGTAATCCTGTTACTATCTTTTGTACATATTTTGTAGATCAAGTCGAATCTCATCAAGTCCGAGTTGAACGAAATTTTTTATCACTATAAAAACTACATCAAAAACTATGGAATAATGATGTATGGACTAAACACTCTGTTAACACAAGTATATCCAATGCGGGTTCTCATGTTTTTGACACAGGGTCATGGAATCAGAAGAATCTTCTTTCTAGTCATATTAAAAAGGAAGATAGAAAGCTCTGAGAACCCTGATTATCATCATCACTTTGGTTATATCACTAGGACTGCTCACAAATATCAAACAGGAATGTTGCATGAGGATCCCTTTGTACATCATGCCTCTTGGTAACAAGCCTGGCATTACCCCATTTATATATATCTTGAGATGGGGCAAGAAATGGTTTGATTTGCGTAACGTTGGGTTAAAAAGATATCATTCTTGGATTTTCAAATAAGATTTATACTGCATCCGGTTCTTCTCACAAATTATGTTGTCATGGGATGCATGATGAGTGCCAAATATTATATATATTTGCACCCTTTTTATTGGCAATTAACTCATCTTTTGTGCTTTAAAATTAGATATTATCCCATATTCTGTATTTTACTCTCCTCAAGAATAAATACTTAAAACTGTTTAATTTTGTATTTTTAGGTTCTAAATAAAGTTTGGATGGAATTACGGAGCGAAAAGAGCAGAAAAGTGGTGGAAGCCGGGAGGAATCACGCAAGGAAGCCGCGAAGAATGTTGTGCACAAGACCAAAAGGCTAGAAATGGGCTCAAGAAGGAAGAATTTGTTCTTAAAAAAGAAGTGGGATCAGAATTGTCTAAGCCCAAACTCTAACCTAAGTCCAAGACCAATCCCAAAGCCCACCTAATCTCCAAGCCGTCAGATTCGAGTCATCATCTCTTCATCCTACGGAGAATCTTTGTTGGACATCAAAATCTGAAGATCCTGTCAAACACTATAGCACCTAACTCCATCTTGAGCCGTCAGTTTCGTTGTGTCACGTATCCTACGGTCGCTCCAAGCTTCCTTCCTTAGTGTCGTTCGATTCAATCCAGATGTGATCATCCAACGTCTTTCAGTCGCTGTTCATCAAATTATTGATGTTTCGCCCAACACCGTATCATCAAATATCCCATCACCTACACCAGTCGAGCCAAACACTCCCTTCCACCCAAAAACACCTTCTTCCCCGACCATTGCAGATCTCTGCAATTTCTCCACCTCCATCACCACCACACCCTGCCACTGCCAAACCATCTTCTTCCCCGACCATCACAGAAACACATCAATCCATCAACCTTAGCTTCTCTATATCTCGGTCTTAGCTTCTCCCTTAGACGCTACAAGCAAGAGAGACAGAACTAGGGTTCAGTCACAGTTGTAGAGAAGACCAAATTGGAGTGTTGTTCGAGTCTGCAGAGGCAAGTGGAAGCATGGGTTGTCGTCAATTGGCAGAGAAGACAACAAATCAGAGCCATGGTGAGTCACAAATCGAAACCCTAATTTCACTGATTTGGGGGAAAAATCGTGTGAACCCTAATTTCGATTTTGGGTATAAATAATTGTGTTTGGTGTTGTTGTAAGCATGTTGGATTAGCCAGTGTCAAAATTGGAAGCCTGGACTAGCCAGTGTTTCACCCAAGAGGACTGGAATAGCCAGTGCCTCAAGGGTTAGTTTCAGTTCATGTTTTGTAATTCCATTTTAGTTCAATTCTAGTTATTTCCAGCATGTTTTAATGTTTTACTTCCAGTTCATGTTCGTTTTAGTTCAACTGTTTTTAATTCTAGTTCATGTTTCAGTACTTTTGTAGTTCTTGTTTCAGTCATGTTTTAGCTCAATGCTAGGCCAGATGAAGCCTTAGTATTAGGCCACAACTTAGTGAATTATCTTTGTAACTTGTAGTGCAATCATGCCTAAACTAGTTAGAAGCACCTAGGCTTTCACCCTCATTGGGTTGTCCCTTTAAGTAGCCAACTAGTGCTAGGGTGAAAGATCTCTAGTCTGTTACTCTTCTTAGTGATTTGATTTGATCCCTGGGATAAATGCAGGCTGGAACTTGCATCCCTGCCCAATACCAATGGGACAAGAAACATAGAGAATTTAGGAAGCTTGGTATGAGAACTAATGGTAGAGTCAAAGCCTTATTATCCTATTTGTTTCACTATCTTTAGCTGTAATGTTTGCCACTGTCCTTGGCTCACTGCCTTGGTTTGTTTGTCACTGTTTTTCACTGTTTCTTTGTTTCACTATCACTATCACTGTCAATCACTGCCTTGTTTACGACTTAGCTAGGAAGACTTCAACTTACACACCCTAGTCCCTGTGGAGATGACCTGTTCTTGCACATACACACTACAATGACAACTGTGCACTTTCAGTTTAACATGTAGGCCTTTCTGTCTCCCCTTATCCTTTGCTCTTGTTTCTTACACAGTCCCCAGCATACCAATGCACAACCTTGATGTGCGAACATCAAAGAAAATCCCACATTCCTTTTGTGGGTCGCGGTTCATAAACGGGTCCAAGCCCATTAGTGAGCTTATAAAGAAGAAGTACGTGTACCTTATTTTTCCTCCCATCAGTCCCCCTACGTGAACTTTCTGGGGTTCATGATATTCCTCCATTAAATCTTCCTTTGAGGAAAATAAAACAAAGGGGTGGTCAAAGTTCATTCCAAGTAAGTGATTTCCTCTTGTTTCTTTCCAATTTCTAGATCTCATGATGAATTTCAAGGTTTCAAAAAAAAACTTCAAAAAGTTTAGGTTCCTCTAGCATGAATCTTCCTTTAGACCAAAACTCTGTTAGAATTAGATTTCTCAATGATTCTTGTGCTAATGTTTTTGAAAGGACTTCATATATGGGTTTTATTTTAGAAAAGAAATTTGATTCATGTAGTGGACATAAAGAGGATTTAGTTTGCTTTGAAAAAATCAATCTTGGAAACATCTTTGATGGTCTTGGTCAAGGATTTGATACTCTCACAAGAATTTTCTATGCCAACATTCATGATGTTGATCTCGAAAAAATTGAATTCAGAACCATGATAAATAGAGAAAGAATTCTTGTTAATAGAGAATTGATTTCGAAGATCACCAAAATTTTATTGGGAAATATTCATCTACCTAGGCCAAGTGATGAACGACCATCGCATGAAGACATCTCTCTTGGTATTTGTGCTAAGAAGGTTGCTTGGGATCAAGGGAAATTTCCTACTAATGTTCTTATTGTTCTTAGTGTGGCCTTGATGGCTTTCGGAAAACATGGTATCTCTAATATTTGTCCCTCCATAATTGAGATCTCTCGGTGGAGTCGCGAGTTTGCGGAATTGGTTTATTTCCTTGAATTGGGTGTTCCGAGTCTCTATATTTGTGGTTTTATCATCTTACAAATGACTTCGATGACTTCACCCAACAAGAAGTTAGGTTACCCTTGCTTGATTAGTCAAATTTTTCGTGAACGTGGTTTTGATTCAATTGGAAATTTTCTTGGGGTTCCCAAACTCGTTCGTCCATGTACTTTCAAACATATAAGGGAGCATGTGTGCAAAAGACAAAGAGATGATTCCCTTGACAATTTTTGAGATCCTACCACCTTGAGTCTTCTTCAAAAAATTCACAAGGGTGTGTGTAAGGTAAATTCAAGGGTGAAGTGCGTGCAAGAACAATTGTCATTGGTTGCAGCTAAGTTTCCCGAGATCAAGGAAGAATTGAACATGATTCAAGCATCTTGGAGTGTTTCCGATGATGAAGATGATGAGTAAATTGTTGATTTTATTCGTCTAGTAAATCTTCCTTTCTTGTTTTATTTAGAATAATAACTAGAGTTTGGAATAGCCATTATTGTTATTACACATAGCTATGTCCAACTTTTTCATCTTCATATTTTTAGGTTTATTTTTTTAAATTATAAAAAATTGTTTGGAAGATGATTTTTGCAGTATTAATCTTTATGGTTTTATATATTGCAATTTGTTATGAGATATGTGTGTTTGCGTTCGTGAACTATGATTGTCCTATACTTTGTCAAAAAGCTAAGTCTTTCGTATGTTGATATGCATGTATTGATAAAAGTGAATGAACTTTTGACATTACAAAAGTTAATGCCTTTTATGTCATATTTTGATGGAAGAAAGGATAAAACTTTTTTTTACGATGATTATGTCTATTGTATGTCATTGTGAAAATAGTGATGGAAAATAGAATGAATCCTTGTTTATTCTGTAGTATTGGTCTTCCCTGATCCACATTTTATGTATATATTGTGCGGCTCCGTAAGTTCTCTTATGTTGACCATTTTACGATTATATTAATCATGGGTTTTCTATGGTTGATTTAATTGAGTATTATTTGGATTCAAATTCATATTCGTATGTGATTTGTTATGTCCAAAGAAATCCTTCTTTTCTCGTGAAAGTAAGGTCGCTCTTGTTGTTCTTTCGGGAATGACATTTTATGGGGGGGAGTTCTTAATTGAACTTGTGCATAATTGCCAAATCTTTGTGGGGAGTGCGACTGTGGAATATTACAAGAGTTATCTTGTATCTTTATTATCTCCTTGATGAAAGCATTTAGCTTTGGTTATATGATTGCATATAAAAAGTTGATATGTGCTTGCTTTTGGTCAGGAAATGTATCCATGGAAATTTCATTAAGATCCCACTAGTTTTCGTACCTTTGCCAGTTCTATTGACAAAATGGGAAAGAATTAATGTGTAGTTCACACTACAAATACATATGGTTTTCGGATCATTATGTAAGGGGGAGTGGTTTCCATGTGAGATGGAGTATTGACTAAGGGGGAGTGATACGTATCACCATAGTATTTTTGTCGAAGTTGTGATGCAATTGAACTTTGATATTGTGTAATAATATCATGACACTGTGTAACAATGATTGACAATTCTTGTTCTCATTATTATGGATGCGTATTTTCAACAACGATGATGCTAAACTTACAGCCTTTGGAATCATTGGAGTACTTGGAAGTAATGAAGATTTCGAGAAATGTTGAAGAACCAAGAAAATCAGGCATGTGGAAGAGAAGCTACAAAATTTTATTTATCTATTTTTGTATTCCATATGTATTGATAGTTTTTCACTAAAATTGACAAAGAGGGAAATTGTTAGAGAACTGCTTGGTCAAACTCGCACGTGTTTCTATCTCAAGCATGTTTGTCAATGTTAGTGATCAAAACTATAAGTCTTGATTTTAGTCTACTATTAGCTAAGTCTCGGACTATGATAGAAAGTGTAGTTGTTCTCAAGACTCCATGGAGATCATCATACAAAGACGAAGAACTACTCAAGGAACTTGTGGAACTTCATCGACTAAAAGGTATGTGGAAACTTGAACTTATCTATCACTTAAAAGTCTATCTACTCTATCTCCTATCTTAAGACAAAAGTCGTTTTTATATATAAACTATGATTATACACATTTACTATTTCGAATCGAGTTTATCTCGCTTATCTATTTCTCGAAATAAGTGTTGGTAAGCTTTCTCTTTGGCCAAGTTCATCTTTACTAGTGACGAAAGTCATGTTAAGTTTCAATCACTTGAAAATGTCTTTGAAGAAAAATGGCTTGTGAATAACAACTATATAACGTCCTCTAAGAATGTTTCAATGATTGAAATGAGAGTTTAGATTATATAACCATGGAAGGATATAAAAATTGTGTGGTAACACATATGTGTGTAAGTCCTTATTCCTTGAACAAGATTATGCGTACCAAGTCTGCATACTGTTGGAAGTTATCATCCTGAGAAATTCTGATGGAGTTTGTAAACTAAAAAAAAACTTATTCTGGGTACTTAAGTCCGCGTACTTAAGTTGGTTATTTTCTAAAAACGATTATTTGTGAACTTAAACTTATATAAACTAAGGAATGCATAATTACAAACCATGGCTATAAAGTTCATGAATTGATTCGAGTGAATCAAATCGTTTTTGTTTCAATTATGTCTATTATAAAGATCTAAGCAATTGAATAACTCTCTAAACTAGTTCATTTGAGTCATTTGAACTAGTTACGGTAAAGAAGAATATCGTTGATATGAAAGTGCTCATATGGCTAACCATCTGGTTAACTACTGTGAACCAACTAAATGTACATGTTTGGGTACGTTTACACAACCTAAAAACGTGCATTTAATTTGTGTGTAACAATTTCGATCTAAAGTTTGAAAGATATTAACTTTAATCTAATCAGGTTTTCATGTAACGGTGAAAATTGAATGCTTTGTTACCAAGGTAACTTAGATTGCAAACCCTGATTTGGAAGACTATATAAAGGAGAACTCTAGCAAATGGAAAATCTTATCCTCACACCTCTTGTGTGATATTGGTTGTATAAGCTAGAGTCGATTCTCCTTTAACCTTAGGTTTCTATTGAGACCTTGTAGGTTAACGACTTGAAGACTTCATTGGGATTGTGAAGCCAGACCAATACTACTTTCTCGTAGTTGTGTGATCTGATCTTGTTGTTTCTATCGTACTGAGTATAATCGTAAAGATTGGCCTGAGATTGATTTCTCAGATATGCAAGATATAAAAGAAGTCACAAACATCTTCGTCTCATCGTTTGTGATTCCGCAATATCTTCTTTCGTTAGTCGATTAAGATTATTGTGAGGTGATTGATAATACTAGGATGTTCTTCGGGAATAAGTCCGGGTTATCAATTGGTTCCTGTTCACATTGATTTATCAAAAGACGGAACAAAACTCATAGGTGTTTTTGTGGGAGACATATTTATCTATTACCGTAGACTTTTCTGTGTGATATAGATTTGTTTATTAAAGTCTTTGACTTTGGGTCATAGCAACTCTTAGTTGTGGGTGAGATCATCTAAGAGAATCAAATGCGTAGTATCCTGTTGGGATCAGAGACGTAATGAGCGCAACTGTACCTTGGATCAGTGTGAGATTGATTGGGGTTCAACTGCAGTCCAGACCGAAGTTAGTTTGTAGTAGAATAGTTTATGTAGCGTTGAATCGATCAATTGGGAAATCCAACCTTTGTTTTTTTATTGAAATTGATTGATCCTTGAACATTAGTCTTTGGTACCATTCAAGTGATTTCTCTTGTATTCAATTAGACTCACAGATTTCTATTTGCTTGAGTAAGTATTGAGTCGAGAAAGAGATATATAACTCTTTGATGTACTTTTATTAATATTGAGTCTGACTGTCTAGTTGATTCTCTTAAAATTATATTGGAGTTAGTCCATACAGATTGCTAATCGAAATAATTGGGTGTGGTTGTTGTACCCCCGCCTTTTCAATTATGTAGTTGTTTGACTTTCAATTTTCTTGTGTGCTTATCATTTGGAGTGTTTGGAAAACGTATAATAGGTTTGTCGTGCATAATGTCGACATAATAATGGGAGAATTTGTACATATATGGAATTTTGTCAAGTTATTCAGAATTCGGCAACATGCATAAATAAGTAAAGAACTTTTCCCACTCAGATAATTTTTATAGATGAATGCTTGCAATAAAAAAACATGGGATGATCCGCTGAGCAGTGCACATACATGATAATTTGGAAAAATTCATATGAAATGTTAAATTTTTAATTATCAAAATTAAAAGAGTGCTTTAATAGTATCTTAACTAGTTATAATAATAAAAATATTTATTTGTGCAATATGCTCATATTAATTTCTCAAAGGGTATTGGCCATCTAATTTATCATATTAATTACTCAAATTCTCATAAGACTTTGTATATCAACGATCTATCAGGTAAAATATAGTCTTACCGAGATTTAGGAATCCCAAGTGAAGTCTTTAAATTAGTCGTAACCTAGTTATGTTTCATGGAGAAACCTAAGTATGACTCTATTCGCAACTAGTATACATCGTGTACGGATTGAGATTATACTTTGCAGAGAGTCCTCTATTTATAATAATGAAACATGCTAGATTTCTTAAGGTCCAAGAAATTATTTCTTGTGCTAACAACAAGCTCGTGAACTAGTTTTCATGCTCAAGAATTACTTTAAGCCCAAGCAAACTAAATTTCTCAACATAGAATGCTTCCAAAGAATGGAAACTGTGTAAGCATATAAGAAGTTTTGCTTGTAATACAAAGAAGAATGTGCACCCATATATTTTTCAACCAAATACCCAAGTATGGTTCGTGAAATATCAAGCAAGGTTGGAGTTCGATGACACCAAAAAACAAATCACTTCGCGAACTAAGAAAATTGGTTTGCAAACACAATAAGTTTGAAGTGTCCAGGAACATACCCAAAAGTACATAGTTCGCCAACACAATAACAAACTTCAAAAAGCATAACATCAAAAAAAAATAGTTAGCAAACTAAAAACCAGTTTGTGAATAAACAAGTTGACGTTTTTAAGCTTATATTTTCACATACATAGTTTTTCGAACAATGAAAATTATTCTCAACCTCAAAAGTGAAAAGAAATATGAACATCCAATGCTTAAGTTGATGTCTTCTTCTTCGTGATTACTCATATACTAAAGACATATGACATTGTCTCAGAAGATATATAGAATTGTAGAAATAATCGATAAATAGGATAGTCAGACTTCACATAAATTTTTTGATGAAGTTCTCGTACATGTCTTCGTTATTCTACAGTTTTCGATATTCGAGGGTATTCAGTAGTTTCTGATACTCAACTAGCATGCTCTAATACTAAGTCGGGACTGATTTTAGTATAATGTAAATCAAGATATAGCTTTGGCCATCTAACACAGACAACAATCTTGACATACCAATACTTGTGGGTTCAGCCGAGCGATGCTCTAACATGGATCTTGATTTCATATAGTAAATAGTTGATGTTTTGGCCTTTCCCAGTTCGATGATTTTTGTTGTAATATACTTTTTTAGTTAATCATAATGTCAAATTTATGCTGGGATTTTCTGCAAAAATTCCTCAACCACCACGATCTTAGCAATGGCACAACCTCTAGGAATAACCACGATTTTAGTAGCAGAAAAATTCTCCATGCTTATGGTAGCCAGAACAAAAAAAAAAACAGTCAATGGAAAAAAGTTTGCTAGAGTCTAACTCACAAAACTTTATTTCACCTCATAATCCGGATCAAGGTACCATCATACTTGCTAAATATGATCAACAAAATCAGAGGCCTCCTGAGAGGCCAACCATATAGCTGATGCACTAGCAAATCAGACGGCAAACATATGTAAGTCATTCCTTTTAAGATTATATGTAATTGATGACTCCATTGGTCGTAACGTACCCACGCTAATCTATTTTTAGTTTCGATCAATCTAATATCTTCAAGAACAACAACAACAAATGATCAATATTGATATTTTCAAATTTTATATGAATTTACCGGGAAAGAAGACATCTAAATTTGTTTGAAGAAAATTATTTAATACATTAAATTCTAATGTTGTTATATAAATTGTACAAAAGTATATGGCAATAACTAAATACGAAATTCACTTGGGTTAAATACAACCAAGATTTTAATTTTTAAAAGTTATATATATATATATATATATATATTTGACTCACAGAAACTAAAATTTGGATCATATCTCGATTTGTGCATGCCATCCTTGCACATGGACCATGCTAATCTTCTCTGTATCGTTCCAATCTTTTTGAAAAAAAAATTTGATTAACAAAACACAGCCTAAAAAGGTAAAATCAAAGTCCTAAACATAATCCAAAAATAACTGATCATTTTTTATGGTTATCGTAACCATAAGATTTTAGTTAGGATTTTTTTTATTCTTAACTAAAATCACATATTATTATTCCAACCCTGATCATAATAATTATTTTGTGTGTAATCTAGGAAGATCTAGGCTGAACCTTGGCAAGGTGAAGATTAGTTCGGAGAACTTCTGGTACTGAAGTTTTTGCACAAGGTTAACGAACCACAGTGATACTAATTTGAATAAAATCAATGGGTGTTCAAGTAAAGCACCGTGTAGGGTATAGGCTACAGTTTTTTCGGACGAACGAAAATTGATGCATTCATGATCTATGGTTGTACCAAGGTTGGAAGATTGCAAAGTCATGGACTCATAAAAACAAATGATAATATATGGAGTAGATAACTTGAGGAAACAAAGTGAGGTCTAGCAGTGGAAGATCTGTTGGATTATATTCTCTATTTTGAGAGGAGTTGGTGTCGATTCTTTGAACAATTTTCTTTAGGAAAGAGAACCTAAGATGAAGATGACTATCTATCGTGATCTGATCAAAAAACATTTGAAGGTATATTAAAAATATTTTAGTTCAACCAGTCTATCAATAGAAATTTATATTAGGGCAAAACAAACAACAACATGATCTTGGCTTGTATATAAAACAACTGTAAAAAATTATTACGGTTTCATTTAGCTAATTACATAAATAAGGAAGTTGTATTTAGTTATGGTTGCATTTAACCCAATTGAAGGTTGCATTTAGTCACTGCCATAGCTAGATGTAATTGGAAAGCATTACGAGGTACTTACATAGCAAATGCCATCCTAGCGCTTCAAAGAAAAAAAAATCAGTCGTAAGAAAAAATAAAATTTAGGCCCTAACAATGTGAGGCTCTGGGCAATAGCCTAGCTGGCTTGGTCTACACCAGGTGTGTCTATATCAAAGATGTTTCATAGAAAAGTCATCTTATTAATTTCCATAATAATTCAGTTTTTAAAGAGTTCTAAACAATGTTCTTGATCAAGATTCCTGCTCCAAAACTTTTTGTAGTATTCTTGATAAGTGAAATTCCTGTATATGGAGGAAGATCCACTTTGGGTTGCAGGAATAATTGTTGCACAGTTAGCTGGACATAAAAATGATGCCACTGATACTCGGTCCTTGCCAGAGTTCACAACGGCTCGATGCCAAACGCTTTTACATCTTCCATTGCTAAGTGCCTGTAATTATCCATCATTTTATTATTTGTTAGAGAAACCATGCAGTTGGTTTGCCTTTTTTATCTTTAAAGATAGCATTCATTGTTTACCTGTAGTTGGTCACCGATATTGATAACGAAAGCGCCAGGGTGCGGATTTACTGCCATCCACTTATCATCTTTGAAGACTTGTAAGCCTGAGACTTCTCCATCTTGAAGAAGGATGGTGAGTGCATTTGGGTCAGTGAGATGGAAGACCATAAGTAAGGTCAGGTTGAGGACAAGGTGGATAGTAGTTTATGGCCATATGTTGCTCTTGATCTCCCAACATCTTCTCTATGTAATCTCCTTGTAACTCTAAGCTTTCTGATATTGCTTCCAGTAGTCTAAAACCAAGTGCTCTAACTTCTTTGCAGTATGTACTCACAACATCCCTATATAGTTAACCAGATCAAAAGATTCATATTAGCCCTTGAAAACTTTAATTAATTAGCATACCTTTGTTACTTTGTAAGGCTAACCCCTATGGTCTTCTAATCTAACAGCTAGATTGGCCATCCACGTCAGCTAGGGTAACCTCCGAAGTCCTATGGAATGGCTAATCTGGCAGCTAGATTAGAAGACCACGTCAGTGGGACCACCATCTATCCTTGAACCGTTCAGCGATGAGCGTTGTTTGGTTCAGCGCTTTAAATCTCAGCCTTTATATCAGAAAATTTTCTCCCAGCGCTGAATGGTTCAGCGTTTTGGTTACTTTTTGAGTGTTGAACGGTTCAGCTTTTGAAACTAGCTGCTAGTTGAACAGGGATAGAGAAGTAGCATGTACATTGTTAACTTTTTCCTACACTTATTTTTTTGATTTCCAACACTTTTTGGCCAATCTAACAGCTCAATTTAGTCCATAGGAGTTAGCCTAAGGTACAAAAAGGGCCCCAAAATTTTCTAGGAGGAACTGCTAGACTAATTACCAAGCGGGCACCGGAGAAAAATCCCGACTGGACATAACGGGCAGGAGGGCAGCGCTCTCAGCATTGAGAACTGTGCGGGCATAATAGGCCCCACTACTTGTCTCTATCGGGATTACCTGTCGGGACTCCCAGTCGGTATATCTCTCGTTTCGTACAAAAACACAAACACAGATTATTGTTTTTTTCAAATAAGAGTCCATACAAGTAAGACAGTTTATGAATATATATTGTGTCTTCATGCTTTACTATCAATAAAATATCGAGGCATGCATTGTTTGTTCCATCAAATATAAAATATACAAAAAAGCTATGCATTGGTCGGCTGGCTTCTTCGATGACAGTAATCACAATTATGCGCAAGTGCAATCATATCAGAGGCTTGATCAGTGTTCATTACTGGCCATAATCAAAGGACGGCATGATCATATAAGGAAGAAGTAAAGAGAAGATACTTCCTTGCCTGCACCATGTTTCTTACGAATTTTCTAGAGAAAAACACTTGCTCATACAAAAGGAAATAAAAGTTGAGAATTGAATGATACCTGAAAGAACCCAAAAACTCGGCAGGCTTCGCCAATACGGTGAATAAGTTGCGTGCGGTTAGTGCAACATAAGTCGATGATGGGAATGTTCTCCCAAGTAATCACTTTAGAGAGGTTGGGTCTCTCAGATACAGGTCTAATATAATTTTCAGGCAAACTTGAGTATTGGACTCCTGAAGAAATAAGTTTCGTGTCCATGGAGTTAAATGAGAAACACAATATCAATTCTACAACTATGGAGAGAGAGATGGAGAATTGTAAGGTAGAAAAAAGAAACTAATTAAATATTAACACCGGGTGCCAAAGAATGTAAATAAGAAAAGAACAAGTTAACTGAAATCTTTTTTTTTTTTTTGCCAGGGACAAGTTCCCGTGTCTAAAACGCTTATGAGTAACCATACACGTATCGCGGGTCGTCCCGCGGATCAGATCCAACGGCTGGGAGGGGAAAGATTCTAGCACTACGTCTGATAGCGGATTAGGGTTGGAAAATGGGGACCATTCCCCTCTTCACACTGGATAAACCGCGGTAACGGACCCGCGGTAGACTAATTATTTTCGCTTAATATATGCTACTCGTCACTAATGAGTTGTTTGTGTACCTGTGTCAGCTGAGTTGGACAAAATTATATTTTCTCTAACTTGTGATGTTATAATATTCAGTGGTTCTGGACAGACCGCCCTTTGAACCACTCCAAAACCTTGCACGCACGTGAATAGCAGGCCCTGTCCTGCTCGGACAATCAAGAGTCATTTGGGAAAAAATGAAATATCATTTTTCCTGGTAGGCTGTTTTATTGTCTTTCCTCTTCCACCGTCCTCCTGTTCTTGTTTTCTTCTTCTTTTCGATGTGAATGGTGATATAATTCTCCTCTACATCAGGGAGTCGAATTCACCACCCTAGCCGTTAATAGTTTACCATCGGCTCCACCACAATTGTATTTTACAGGCGTAGGTAGTACCAATACAATTAACACAAAATGTAACATCAAAATGAAATAATTGATCAATCATTTCAGCAGTTTAGATCTACTTGTTTTCTTTTTCTTTTTTAAAACGAAGAAGAGCTTCGACTTTTCCAGATAATAAATAATTTGAGATCTCC